>NW_027361907.1:7402500-7617500 GCF_039654945.1 Dendrobates tinctorius | reverse complement strand
ATCTATCTATCTATCTCATATCTATATATGTATCTATCTATCTATCTATCTATCCTATCTATCTATCCCATATCTATCTATCTATCTATCTATCTATCTATCTATCTATCTATCTATCTATCTATCTATCTATCTCATAACTACCTATCTCAAAACCATCTAATTAGTTATCTACATACATATACACATACTGTAGATATCACAGACACACACTAGGCATTAATCTCGTATCAATCTTACAGAAAAACGTCTAAACCTCTGCAAAGCGGACTATTACTAAACATCTAATATTTCTAGCCTGAGTTAGCAGGTTGTAACCATACAGCATTGCGATGGTGAAGGGGAGGCCATAGTTGGGGAGTTTGAGGGGTGCTGTGCCTGGCAGGATTTGCCATGCTCTGCATTGTGAGCTGGAGGCAGCTGTCAGTAGAGCTGGCTTTGACAGTCTCCTCTAATAGTAGGTGTTTGGCTAAGTGCACAACATTTTGCAGATGCCAGCCTTTCACACACACACATGCCCAGACAATGAATCGAATCTGACCTTTCTGGGGTACGCATAGTAAGGGCAGTTTCACAGGAGGGTATTTTTCACCTATATTGTGCCTATATTTATAAAGGTCCACACTGCAGAATCAATATTACTCCATGGATTTGTCACAAGGACACACATAATGAAATCTGCAGTGTACGATGCTTTTATTTGTTCTGCATGCCTTATAGAACCATTGAAGTCGGAAGAAATGAATCAACATTCAGCCCCATATGAGCTGTGCATCAGTATATGTTGGAGTCATGCATCTGACTATATTTCAGAGCTACATTACATTTTCTGAGCTAGGAGAAATTCTGCACAGACATGGCCCCCTCCTAGAACATGGGGCCGACAAAGTAGCACACTATATGGATCAGCAATTTCCAGGATTTTAGGGGTCAAAATATGTGTTTGAGACCTTTGTAGATTAGTTGGAATTTTTGGGGTTGAATTTCTGCATCAAAGTAATCTGCCCCAAATGATAAACTTCAATGCATGGCTATATGGTTTTCCAAACACTCTTTACCTGTCCTGGAAAAATCTGCTGCAGAGATTATACATGCTACACTCAGATTTTTTTTACATTTTATCAGATCCCAGATTTTAATGTAGACTTTGATGCTGACTTTACAATGAAAATACAGCATGTGAGTGCTTTGAGCTATGGTGAATTATGTTATGAATGTAAATCAATTGGACCATGCCTGCCTCCCCCAATAACAAGAGATTTTATGATATAGATTCTGCAATTATTACCATCCATAATGCACAGACATCACTAGAAGTAAACTTGTGATTACACTAAAATTGTGCCTATATATTGTTTTACATATGTTTTTTAAGAACACATAAGTGATAGATCATTCACAGATTCCTTTCCCTTCCATGGGATGATGAAGGAACAAAATATACATTAATGTCATGCCAGATCTGGGTCACTTTTTTGGCTCATTCGCACAACTTTTTTTTCGGTTCTAGTGCTGTCCATGGAAAAAAAAATGACATCACATCACACAGCTCTTATTACCAATGTTCTTCAAATAGGCTGTTCAGATGACATTTTTTTTTACATAGACTGATGGTAGGTTCACAACAGTGTTTAAAAAATCAGTTTCATCGAGAAAACTCCAATGATTTTCTTTCCCAATCTGTTTTTCCCCAATAATTTACAAGACCAATTAGGGTGTGTGCACATGCTGCGGATTCTGCTGCGGTTCCGCAGCAGATTTGGCTGCTGCGGATCCGCAGCAGTTTTTGCTGCGGTGTACAGTACCATAATATCCAATGGATATTAAAATCCACAGTGCAGACGGTGCAGATTTTTCCACGCGGTTTTTCTGTGGTTTCTAAACCGCAGAAAGAATTGACATGTCAATTCTTTCTGCAGAATCCGCTGCGGTTTGCCATCTCCTCCATTGTGGAGATGAAAAACCGCAGGCTAATCCGCAGGTCTTTTGACCTGCAGATTTACCTACGGATTTTACAAAATCCGGGCGGCCAAATCCGCACCCCAATCCGCAGCGTGTGCACGTACATTTAGAGTTTCCTATGTTACAGAATTGCAATGTACCTGTAAAGATCAGATGCTACACTGTGCTTCCATATGGCATTCCATCTCTTTTTGCGCTCTCATAGACACTAGTGGGCAACCCTCACCCAATTTACATAAGATAACCGCCCGCTCTGATTTTTTTACGTACTGTTCCATTAAATAACTTTGGTCCGAATGCAGTCTGTTTTTTTTTCATGGATAGCACTCGGAACGAAAATACTGTAGTGTGAACGAGACCTGAATTTTCCGCATGAAAACTTGCAGCATGCACTAGTCTCTTCCATTCAAGTTGGTGCACAAAAAAATCAGATCCCATACAGATAAACTGAATGTATAGCATCTGATTTTTACAGATAAACTGGAATTATTAACAAAGCAAACTGTTTTCGGTCTTGAAAATGTTAATCTCTCTTGATATAAAAAAAAATGGCGTAGAGATGGTATATGGATGGTGTGCGGATGACAATACAGACCAAAAAAAAAAATCTCCTGTTATTTTCTGGATTAAATTTGGATGATTTTTTATGCAGTTGTGTGAACACTTACATGCGTCTTTTTTGTTATATTTTTGTCTACTGATTTCGGGATTGCTTTGCATTCAGCATTCCACCAGAGACAACATCTGCAAGGAGTTTGTATGTTCTCCCCGTGTTTGCGTGGGTTTCCTCCCACATTCCAAAGACATACTGATAGGGAATTTATATTGTGAGCCCCAATGGGGACAGTGATGATAATGTATGTAAAACATTGCAGAATATGATGGTGCTATACAAGAAAAGCATAATAAATAGTAAATGAATAAACTATATTTCACCAAACCAATCTTCACAAATTAGAGCCTTCAAATACATTTACGAAGCAGCATTCTGTGCAATATACAAATTACAATGATAAACTCCTACATTTAAAGCATACCACATGAAAGTAAACGTAAAATAGATAATTCATTATTAGAATACATATAAAAATAACATTTCATAAAACTGCTAGGCATTTTATTAGACCCTCGCTCTGGCAGAGAGCACTAAGGTGCTAGCCACAAGAGCCATTGTAAGGATCTGGGCTACAATGACCACCAATTGGCTTCCCCAAGATGGGGAGCTGTGCGTCTAAGTGGAAGCAGAAAGTACCCCCTCTCTCCATCTATCCACGTGATAGTTATGGTGGTATGATTTTCTCAATAATAGAAAAGCAAATGTGCAAAAAGAAAATAGATATACAGTGTGTCCGTAAAGTCATGGTGCTCTTTTGACCAGTCACAGGAAAGCAACAAAAACGATAGAAATGTGAAATCTGCTCCAAGTAAAAGAAAAACTCTCCCAGTTTCATACCTATTCACTATTATGTGAGGCAACAAGTGTACATTGAACGTATCAGCGACATTAATCACTTAAAACAGAGAATCACAGACATTATTCACTCTGTTACACCAGATGTCCTTACCCTTGTGTGGCAAGAACTTCACTATCGTTTGGATGTGTGTAGGGTAACAAATGGAGCGCACATCGAACTGCACTGAATAGGTATGAGACTGGGAGAGTTTTTCTTTTATTTGGAGAAAATTTCACGTTTCTATCGTCTTTTGTTGCTTTCCAGTGACTGGTCAAAAGTGCACCAAGACTTTATGGACACACTGTATTGCAGTGGGATTTAGTGTTGTTAACCCCTTTCTGATATCGGGCGTACGTTTACACTGATGTCGGACTCCCTTCCTTTGATGTGGGCTCTGGCGTACAGCCCACATCTTTCCCGATACACATGTTAGCTGTTTTGAACAGCTGACATCTGACCGGTATAGCCGCGGGTGGATCACGAGGCATTTACCATGCGCTTCCGGCAATCGCACTGGAAATCTGCCAACTACTGACCCACATCATGTGATCACGGGTCAACAGTGTGTTGACATGACAACCAGAGGTCTCCAATCGGGTTGTGGCAATTTCTAGTCTCCCATGGAGACTATTAAAGCATTCCAAAAGTAAAAAAAAATAGTTTTTAAGAATATAAAAAAATAAAAAAATATAAAAGTTCAAATCACCCCCTCTTTTGCCTCATTCAAAATAAAACAATAAAAAAAACAAACATGCACATATTTGGTATCGCCGCATTCAGAATCACCTGATCTATCAATAGCGAGAAAAAAGTCAAAACGCCAGATTTATTTTTTTTGGTTGACGTGACATTGCATTAAAATGAAATAATGGGCGATCAAAAGATTGTATCTGCACCAAAATTGCAAAATTGTATCATTAAAACCGTCAGCTCTGCATCCAAAAAATAAGCCCTCACCCGACGTTCTCGCGCGACCAGCGTTGAGCAGCGGGGGAGAGGTCGGAGGTAAGTTTCAGACATAGCGATATCGCTAGCAATATCGCTGCCGCGTCACAAAATCGGTGACTTTACAGCGATATTGCTAGCGATATTGCTATGTGGGCTTAAGAACTCGTAATGACCTGGAGAATCAAAATGGCAGGTCAGTTTTAGCATTTAGTGAATCTGGTAAAAAAGCCAAACAAAAAACAAGTGTGGCATTGCACTTTCACCGCACTTGGAATTCACCCCCCTCTTCTAGTACAAGACATGGTAAAACCAATGTTCAAAAGTACAACTCATCCCACAAAAAATAAGCTCTCACATGGCCATATTGACGGAAAAATAAAAAAGTTATGGCTCTGGGAAGAAAGGGAGCGAAAAATGGAAACACAAAAATGAAAATACCTACGGGGGTTAAGGGGATAAGATCAGATTTTTGATCTGTGTGTATTTTGTATTTTCAGGGAGTGTGAAAACAAAAGTCTCCTAATGTACAAAGTAGTATTGCAAGATGAACCCTGAGGGTCAACCACAAAACACTTGAAACTTCCAAGGCATAAAACTTCAGCAATCTTGACTTTGAAAGGTAAATATTAGAGTTGAGCGACTTTTGGTTTTTTAGGGTCGCGTTTCGTTTAGTGAAACCCGACTTTTCCAAAAGTCGGGTCGAGCAAGATCGTCCGATTATAGGGAAAAGTCGGGGTCGTCCCGAAACACGAAACCCAATGTAAGTCAATGGGGAATAAAAGTCGGCAGTGAGAGGAGGACAGGAAACACACCTACAGTGCCCATTTGAATGCCAAAAGCATCAATTCTTCTTACTTAAGCTTGTCAACCTTAATTAACTTCATAATACAAGTTACGCACTGAAAAATGGGGGTTATTTGGCTAAAGTTGTGGGGGGGGAGGGCTGGCTGCAGGTTTTCATGTGCCCTGGGCGAAAGAGCGCCCCTTTAACACATACCACAACTCATCAATGATCATGCTCCGATACGGCAGAGAAATAGCGGTATAGTACAATGAAAAATACTTCACTTTTTACATCTTATGACGAGGCCCATCTATTTCTCCATACAGAATCATTGGTCCCATATAATGTTTGAAACAGTATATGATGAGCTCCACATAATGCTACAGTATATGTTGGTCCCCATGGATGAAGCTCCACTGTCTTATGGGCCCAAATAATGCTCCAAACATAATGGGCCCCATTTCTAATGCTCTAGTGTATAATGGGCCCTGTAAATGCTGCTCCAGTGTCTGATGTCCACCTTTGGAATGTTCCAGTGTATGGTGGGCCCCATCTATCATTCTCCAGAGTAACGTGCTCCCCAAAAATTGCTGTCCCAACATTGAAAACAATCAAATAAGTCTCCTCGCTAGGGAATCCCTGTACTAGTCTGGACTCCTCGTCGTCCCCATCTTCATCTCACTGCACAGTATTTCAACCTTGCAAGTGCTGTGATCCTGAGCAAGCAGGGGGGGCCCACTCGTTGGCGACGGCACTGGCACAGGGCCTTTGATAGTACGGTGGTGTGTCTGATGGCGGGTGGGCCGAACCTGCACTTTCATCTGCAGCATCCTCTTTGTCACCGTGTAAGATGGAACTGTATATGGGAAGGGTAACCTGAGTTTCATCAGGGTCAGATTCAGGCCGTGTAGCGTGCGAGGGGAATGTAGTGGTCTGGGTCAATGTACCAGCAGATTCATCGAGCAGTGGCTGGGCATCAGTGCACTTGTGTCACCCCCAGGAGTACGGTCGCCACAGTGGCATTACCTTCCACCTAGGGAGTGTGATGTCATGCTTGGGAGCAACGAAGGATCTCTCTAGCAGGTTAACTGATTGGGCGGCGTTATTCCCACGAGTCATGACCCTCCAAACAGCGTTCATGAAGGCAAAGTGTTTGTTTTACGTGGGCAGTATAGTTGCAAAGCTGAACCTTAAAGGAATGTCCAGAAGGGCACCACCAGGAGTGGAGCCTACGGTTAAATTCGACTCCACCTGGGAAACCTCAACCATGCCAGCTACAGAACAGATGCACACATTGCAAGCTTAATTTCGTTAACGAACGAGACTCCGTCATGCCCCGCAGTCCGAGTCCGGCTTACTAGAGGGACACGTGAGGCTCTGGAACATGAGATTGGCCAATAACTGGTGTGTCATGCCCTTACATGTCCGTGGCTGCATGTGCGCTACACTGAAAAGGCCAGCGTTTGTCGCTTACAGGTGCAGATAACCCGCTGAACAACGTTAGTGATGGGGATCACTGATTACAATTATTACCCGCGAACAATGATTTCCCAGTAAGTGCAGGTCAACTGCAGTTCCGGAATTAGGCCTAACCGTCATTCCTGAAAAAATGAAAAACTTACGTGTGCAAACCACAGGTGCTGTAGCTTGCTTAACAGCTCGCCAGCCGTTCTCACGCCCAGTATGGATTACACGTGATTGCACAAAGGTTAGAAAGGGTACCGTAGCCCCAGATAATATGTATGGATAGCGTACACATTCAAAATATATGTCTCAGGAGGCAGGCTCAGACGGTGTTAGGCCCAGTATGGATTGCACGTGATTGCACAAAGGTTAGAAAGGGTACCGTATCCCCGGATAACATGTATGGATAGCGTACACATTCAAAATATATGTCTCAGGAGGCAGGCTCAGACGGTGTTAGGCCCAGTATGGATTGCACGTGATTGCACAAAGGTTAGGCCTCTTTCACACTTCCGTTTTTTACAATCAGTCACAATCCGCCAGGTTTTGAAAAAAAACGGATCCTCAAATTTTTTTTGAGGATCCGTTTTTTTCCCATTGACTTGCATTAATGGCGGATTGTGACGGATTGCTGTCCGTTGCATCCGTTTTTTGTGAGGATCCGCCAAAAGTTGCTGTCCGTCACCATCCTCAAAAATTTCAAAACGGAGCTTGTAACGTTTTTTTCTCTGGCGGATCCTGCAAACACTGATTTAACCCGAATTTCTTTCTGGGTGCCGGACAAAAAAAAAAAAAAAATTCTCTCTCTCTCTCTCTCTCTCTCTCTCTCTCTCTCCCCCCTCTTCCCGGCCAGCGATTCCTTTAAATTTATTCATTTTCAGGATCCGTCTAAAAACGGATCCTGTGTCATCCGTTCACATCAGTTGAGAACGGATCCGCTTGTCCGCCTTTTTGGCGGATTATAACTGATGCAAAAAACTGAAGTGTGAAAGAGGCCTTAGAAAGGGTACCGTATCCCCGGATAACATGTATGGATAGCGTACACATTCAAAATATATGTCTCAGGAGGCAGGCTCAGACGGTGTTAGGCCCAGAATGGATTGCACGTGATTGCACAAAGGTTAGAAAGGGTACCGTATCCCCGGATAACATGTATGGATAGCGTACACATTCAAAATATATGTCTCAGGAGGCAGGCTCAGACGGTGTTAGGCCCAGTATGGATTGCACGTCATTGCACAAAGGTTAGAAAGGGTACCATATCCCCGGATAACATGTATGGATAGCGTACACATTCAAAATATATGTCTCAGGAGGCAGGCTCAGACGGTGTTAGGCCCAGTATGGATTGCACGTGATTGCACAAAGGTTAGAAAGGGTACCGTATCCCCGGATAACATGTATGGATAGCGTACACATTCAAAATATATGTCTCAGGAGGCAGGCTCAGACAGTGTTAGGCCCAGTATGGAATGCACGTGATTGCACAAAGGTTAGAAAGGGTACCGTATCCCCGGATAACATGTATGGATAGCGTACACATTCAAAATATATGTCTCAGGAGGCAGGCTCAGACGGTGTTAGGCCCAGTATGGATTGCACGTGATTGCACAAAGGTTAGAAAGGGTACCGTATCCCCGGATAACATGTATGGATAGCGTACACATTCAAAATATATGTCTCAGGAGGCAGGCTCAGACGGTGTTAGGCCCAGTATGGATTGCACGTGATTGCACAAAGGTTAGAAAGGGTACCGTATCCCCGGATAACATGTATGGATAGCGTACACATTCAAAATATATGTCTCAGGAGGCAGGCTCAGACGGTGTAAGGCCCAGTATGGATTGCACGTGATTGCACAAAGGTTAGAAAGGGTACCGTATCCCCGGATAACATGTATGGATAGCGTACACATTCAAAATATATGTCTCAGGAGGCAGGCTCAGACGGTGTTAGGCCCAGTATGGATTGCACGTGATTGCACAAAGGTTAGAAAGGGTACCGTATCCCCGGATAACATGTATGGATAGCGTACACATTCAAAATATATGTCTCAGGAGGCAGGCTCAGACGGTGTTAGGCCCAGTATGGATTGCACGTGATTGCACAAAGGTTAGAAAGGGTACCGTATCCCCGGATAACATGTATGGATAGCGTACACATTCAAAATATATGTCTCAGGAGGCAGGCTCAGACGGTGTTAGGCCCAGTATGGATTGCACGTGATTGCACAAAGGTTAGAAAGGGTACCGTATCCCCGGATAACATGTATGGATAGCGTACACATTCAAAATATATGTCTCAGGAGGCAGGCTCAGACGGTGTTAGGCCCAGTATGGATTGCACGTGATTGCACAAAGGTTAGAAAGGGTACCGTATCCCCGGATAACATGTATGGATAGCGTACACATTCAAAATATATGTCTCAGGAGGCAGGCTCAGACGGTGTTAGGCCCAGTATGGATTGCACGTGATTGCACAAAGGTTAGAAAGGGTACCGTATCCCCGGATAACAAGTATGGATAGCGTACACATTCAAAATATATGTCTCAGGAGGCAGGCTCAGATGGTGTTAGGCCCAGTATGGATTGCACGTGATTGCACAAAGGTTAGAAAGGGTACCGTATCCCCGGATAACATGTATGGATAGCGTACACATTCAAAATATATGTCTCAGGAGGCAGGCTCAGACGGTGTTAGGCCCAGTATGGATTGCACGTGATTGCACAAAGGTTAGAAAGGGTACCGTATCCCCGGATAACATGTATGGATAGCGTACACATTCAAAATATATGTCTCAGGAGGCAGGCTCAGACGGTGTTAGGCCCAGTATGGATTGCACGTGATTGCACAAAGGTTAGAAAGGGTACCGTATCCCCAGATAACATGTATGGATAGCGTACACATTCAAAATATATGTCTCAGGAGGCAGGCTCAGACGGTGTTAGGCCCAGTATGGATTGCACGTGATTGCACAAAGGTTAGAAAGGGTACCGTATCCCCGGATAACATGTATGGATAGCGTACACATTCAAAATATATGTCTCAGGAGGCAGGCTCAGACGGTGTTAGGCCCAGTATGGATTGCACGTGATTGCACAAAGGTTAGAAAGGGTACCGTATCCCCGGATAACATGTATGGATAGCGTACACATTCAAAATATATGTCTCAGGAGGCAGGCTCAGACGGTGTTAGGCCCAGTATGGATTGCACGTGATTGCACAAAGGTTAGAAAGGGTACCGTATCCCCGGATAACATGTATGGATAGCGTACACATTCAAAATATATGTCTCAGGAGGCAGGCTCAGACGGTGTTAGGCCCAGTATGGATTGCACGTGATTGCACAAAGGTTAGAAAGGGTACCGTATCCCCAGATAACATGTATGGATAGCGTACACATTCAAAATATATGTCTCAGGAGGCAGGCTCAGACGGTGTTAGGCCCAGTATGGATTGCACGTGATTGCACAAAGGTTAGAAAGGGTACCGTATCCCCGGATAACATGTATGGATAGCGTACACATTCAAAATATATGTCTCAGGAGGCAGGCTCAGACGGTGTTAGGCCCAGTATGGATTGCACGTGATTGCACAAAGGTTAGAAAGGGTACCGTATCCCCGGATAACATGTATGGATAGCGTACACATTCAAAATATATGTCTCAGGAGGCAGGCTCAGACGGTGTTAGGCCCAGTATGGATTGCACGTGATTGCACAAAGGTTAGAAAGGGTACCGTATCCCCGGATAACATGTATGGATAGCGTACACATTCAAAATATATGTCTCAGGAGGCAGGCTCAGACGGTGTTAGGCCCAGTATGGATTGCACGTGATTGCACAAAGGTTAGAAAGGGTACCGTATCCCCGGATAACATGTATGGATAGCGTACACATTCAAAATATATGTCTCAGGAGGCAGGCTCAGACGGTGTTAGGCCCAGTATGGATTGCACGTGATTGCACAAAGGTTAGAAAGGGTACCGTATCCCCGGATAACATGTATGGATAGCGTACACATTCAAAATATATGTCTCAGGAGGCAGGCTCAGACGGTGTTAGGCCCAGTATGGATTGCACGTGATTGCACAAAGGTTAGAAAGGGTACCGTATCCCCAGATAACATGTATGGATAGCGTACACATTCAAAATATATGTCTCAGGAGGCAGGCTCAGACGGTGTTAGGCCCAGTATGGATTGCACGTGATTGCACAAAGGTTAGAAAGGGTACCGTATCCCCGGATAACATGTATGGATAGCGTACACATTCAAAATATATGTCTCAGGAGGCAGGCTCAGACGGTGTTAGGCCCAGTATGGATTGCACGTGATTGCACAAAGGTTAGAAAGGGTACCGTATCCCCGGATAACATGTATGGATAGCGTACACATTCAAAATATATGTCTCAGGAGGCAGGCTCAGACGGTGTTAGGCCCAGTATGGATTGCACGTGATTGCACAAAGGTTAGAAAGGGTACCGTATCCCCGGATAACATGTATGGATAGCGTACACATTCAAAATATATGTCTCAGGAGGCAGGCTCAGACGGTGTTAGGCCCAGTATGGATTGCACGTGATTGCACAAAGGTTAGAAAGGGTACCGTATCCCCGGATAACAAGTATGGATAGCGTACACATTCAAAATATATGTCTCAGGAGGCAGGCTCAGACGGTGTTAGGCCCAGTATGGATTGCACGTGATTGCACAAAGGTTAGAAAGGGTACCGTATCCCCGGATAACATGTATGGATAGCGTACACATTCAAAATATATGTCTCAGGAGGCAGGCTCAGACGGTGTTAGGCCCAGTATGGATTGCACGTGATTGCACAAAGGTTAGAAAGGGTACCGTATCCCCGGATAACATGTATGGATAGCGTACACATTCAAAATATATGTCTCAGGAGGCAGGCTCAGACGGTGTTAGGCCCAGTATGGATTGCACGCGATTGCACAAAGGTTAGAAAGGGTACCGTATCCCCGGATAACATGTATGGATAGCGTACACATTCAAAATATATGTCTCATCAGGCAGGCTCAGACGGTGTTAGGCCCAGTATGGATTGCACGTGATTGCACAAAGGTTAGAAAGGGTACCGTATCCCCAGATAACATGTATGGATAGCGTACACATTCAAAATATATGTCTCAGGAGGCAGGCTCAGACGGTGTTAGGCCCAGTATGGATTGCACGTGATTGCACAAAGGTTAGAAAGGGTACCGTATCCCCGGATAACATGTATGGATAGCGTACACATTCAAAATATATGTCTCAGGAGGCAGGCTCAGACGGTGTTAGGCCCAGTATGGATTGCACGTGATTGCACAAAGGTTAGAAAGGGTACCGTATCCCCGGATAACATGTATGGATAGCGTACACATTCAAAATATATGTCTCAGGAGGCAGGCTCAGACGGTGTTAGGCCCAGTATGGATTGCACGTGATTGCACAAAGGTTAGAAAGGGTACCGTATCCCCGGATAACATGTATGGATAGCGTACACATTCAAAATATATGTCTCAGGAGGCAGGCTCAGACGTGTTAGGCCCAGTATGGATTGCACGTGATTGCACAAAGGTTAGAAAGGGTACCGTATCCCCGGATAACATGTATGGATAGCGTACACATTCAAAATATATGTCTCAGGAGGCAGGCTCAGACGGTGTTAGGCCCAGTATGGATTGCACGTGATTGCACAAAGGTTAGAAAGGGTACCGTATCCCCGGATAACATGTATGGATAGCGTACACATTCAAAATATATGTCTCAGGAGGCAGGCTCAGACGGTGTTAGGCCCAGTATGGATTGCACGTGATTGCACAAAGGTTAGAAAGGGTACCGTATCCCCGGATAACATGTATGGATAGCGTACACATTCAAAATATATGTCTCAGGAGGCAGGCTCAGACGGTGTTAGGCCCAGTATGGATTGCACGTGATTGCACAAAGGTTAGAAAGGGTACCGTATCCCCGGATAACATGTATGGATAGCGTACACATTCAAAATATATGTCTCAGGAGGCAGGCTCAGACGGTGTTAGGCCCAGTATGGATTGCACGTGATTGCACAAAGGTTAGAAAGGGTACCGTATCCCCGGATAACATGTATGGATAGCGTACACATTCAAAATATATGTCTCAGGAGGCAGGCTCAGACGGTGTTAGGTCCAGAATGGATTGCACGTGATTGCACAAAGGTTAGAAAGGGTACCGTATCCCCGGATAACATGTATGGATAGCGTACACATTCAAAATATATGTCTCAGGAGGCAGGCTCAGACGGTGTTAGGCCCAGTATGGATTGCACGTCATTGCACAAAGGTTAGAAAGGGTACCATATCCCCGGATAACATGTATGGATAGCGTACACATTCAAAATATATGTCTCAGGAGGCAGGCTCAGACGGTGTTAGGCCCAGTATGGATTGCACGTGATTGCACAAAGGTTAGAAAGGGTACCGTATCCCCGGATAACATGTATGGATAGCGTACACATTCAAAATATATGTCTCAGGAGGCAGGCTCAGACAGTGTTAGGCCCAGTATGGAATGCACGTGATTGCACAAAGGTTAGAAAGGGTACCGTATCCCCGGATAACATGTATGGATAGCGTACACATTCAAAATATATGTCTCAGGAGGCAGGCTCAGACGGTGTTAGGCCCAGTATGGATTGCACGTGATTGCACAAAGGTTAGAAAGGGTACCGTATCCCCGGATAACATGTATGGATAGCGTACACATTCAAAATATATGTCTCAGGAGGCAGGCTCAGACGGTGTTAGGCCCAGTATGGATTGCACGTGATTGCACAAAGGTTAGAAAGGGTACCGTATCCCCGGATAACATGTATGGATAGCGTACACATTCAAAATATATGTCTCAGGAGGCAGGCTCAGACGGTGTTAGGCCCAGTGTGGATTGCACGTGATTGCACAAAGGTTAGAAAGGGTACCGTATCCCCGGATAACATGTATGGATAGCGTACACATTCAAAATATATGTCTCAGGAGGCAGGCTCAGACGGTGTTAGGCCCAGTATGGATTGCACGTGATTGCACAAAGGTTAGAAAGGGTACCGTATCCCCGGATAACATGTATGGATAGCGTACACATTCAAAATATATGTCTCAGGAGGCAGGCTCAGACGGTGTTAGGCCCAGTATGGATTGCACGTGATTGCACAAAGGTTAGAAAGGGTACCGTATCCCCGGATAACATGTATGGATAGCGTACACATTCAAAATATATGTCTCAGGAGGCAGGCTCAGACGGTGTTAGGCCCAGTATGGATTTCACGTGATTGCACAAAGGTTAGAAAGGGTACCGTATCCCCGGATAACATGTATGGATAGCGTACACATTCAAAATATATGTCTCAGGAGGCAGGCTCAGACGGTGTTAGGCCCAGTATGGATTGCACGTGATTGCACAAAGGTTAGAAAGGGTACCGTATCCCCGGATAACATGTATGGATAGCGTACACATTCAAAATATATGTCTCAGGAGGCAGGCTCAGACGTTGTTAGGCCCAGTATGGATTGCACGTGATTGCACAAAGGTTAGAAAGGGTACCGTATCCCCGGATAACATGTATGGATAGCATACACATTCAAAATATATGTCTCAGGAGGCAGGCTCAGACGGTGTTAGGCCCAGTATGGATTGCACGTGATTGCACAAAGGTTAGAAAGGGTACCGTATCCCCGGATAACATGTATGGATAGCGTACACATTCAAAATATATGTCTCAGGAGGCAGGCTCAGACGGTGTTAGGCCCAGTATGGATTGCACGTGATTGCACAAAGGTTAGAAAGGGTACCGTATCCCCGGATAACATGTATGGATAGCGTACACATTCAAAATATATGTCTCAGGAGGCAGGCTCAGACGGTGTTAGGCCCAGTATGGATTGCACGTGATTGCACAAAGGTTAGAAAGGGTACCGTATCCCCGGATAACATGTATGGATAGCGTACACATTCAAAATATATGTCTCAGGAGGCAGGCTCAGACGGTGTTAGGCCCAGTATGGATTGCACGTGATTGCACAAAGGTTAGAAAGGGTACCGTATCCCCGGATAACATGTATGGATAGCGTACACATTCAAAATATATGTCTCAGGAGGCAGGCTCAGACGGTGTTAGGCCCAGTATGGATTGCACGTGATTGCACAAAGGTTAGAAAGGGTACCGTATCCCCGGATAACATGTATGGATAGCGTACACATTCAAAATATATGTCTCAGGAGGCAGGCTCAGACGGTGTTAGGCCCAGTATGGATTGCACGTGATTGCACAAAGGTTAGAAAGGGTACCGTATCCCCGGATAACATGTATGGATAGCGTACACATTCAAAATATATGTCTCAGGAGGCAGGCTCAGACGGTGTTAGGCCCAGTATGGATTGCACGTGATTGCACAAAGGTTAGAAAGGGTACCGTATCCCCGGATAACATGTACAGATAGCGTACACATTCAAAATATATGTCTCAGGAGGCAGGCTCAGACGGTGTTAGGCCCAGTATGGATTGCACGTGATTGCACAAAGGTTAGAAAGGGTACCGTATCCCCGGATAACATGTATGGATAGTGTACACATTCAAAATATATGTCTCAGGAGGCAGGCTCAGACGGTGTCAGGCACAGTATGGATTTGACGGCCCAGATTACACAGCGGAGGAGCAGGGAGAGGTAAAGATTGCAAATGCTGGGGCCCTGCCCAAGCAAGGGGGGCCCACTCGTGGGCGTCGGTACTGGCACTGGGCCCCTCATAGTACAGCGGTGTGTCTGATGGTGGGTGTGCACCATCACCGTCAGAGACACTCGATTGCACTATGAGGGACCCTGTGCCAGTGCCCGCGCCCAAGAGTCGGCCTACCCACCTGTCCAGGGCAACGGCACTCGCACGGTGTCGTGCGCTAGGTGGTGACCCCGGCCATGGGGGGGAGGCAGCACAGTTAGGGAGTTTTAGAAAGTGGCATATGTTGATGTTGGACATTCAGCTGATGCAAAAGGCGAAATAGGTCAAGTCCCAGGAAGAGGTGGACCAAAGCAATCCATTTTTCTGTCACCCTATGTGTCATCAGGGGAAGGTGGGACAAAATACTTGGAAACCCATGCATGGTTCATTTTAATGAAGGTTAGATCATCCACATTCTGGGTTGACAGACGGGTCCTTTTTTCTGTCAGGATTGATCCAGCTGCACTGAAGACTCTTTCCGATAGCACACTTGCAGCTGGGCAAGCGAGCTCCTGTAAGGCATATTGTGCCAATTCAGGCCAGGTGTCCAGTTTAGCGGCCCAATAGTCAAAGGGGAATGACCTTTGTGGGAGAACATCGATATGGGAGGAAAAGTAGTTTGTAACCATGGTTGACAACTGCTGTCTCCTGTCACTTTCCATCGATGCAGTATTACCAGTTGTGTGAGCGGTATTTGAAAAATCAGTCCACAACATTGTCATGAAACCCCTGTCTCCAACGCCACTTCTGCTGTGTGCACCACGAACACCTCTGCCAAGCTGCCCCCGGCCCGCACGGCTCGTGTGAGAACCAACAGCGCTGCTGTGTGCTGGGAATGCCTCAAGCAACCGATTTACCAGAGTTGCTTGTTTATTAGCCAATATTAGGTCAAGGTTCTCCTGTGGCATGATGTTTTGTAATTTGCCTTTATAGCGTGGATCCAGGATGCTGGCCAACCAGTAGTCGTCATCGTTCATCATTTTGGCAATGCGGGGGTCCCTTTTTAGGATCCGCAAGGCATAATCTGACATGTGGGCCAATGTTCCCGGTGTCAATGATGCACTGCGAGTGCTGGGTGGAGGAGCACTTTCTGGCAAATCCACATCCCTCCAGTCACGCACAAACCCTGTACCAGACCTTGCCACGCCAACATTTTCACTTGCCCCACGAGATGCATCCTCCTCCCCTAAGTAATCATCCCCATCATCATCCTCCTCCTCCTCTTCTTCCTCCACCTCGTCCAGGAGAGGTCCCTGAGCAGACAATGGCTGAATGTCATCAAGGATTCCCTCCTCCTCTTCCTCCTCATCAACATTGGCTGCAGACGCCTGCTCCTTAAGGTGCGTCAAAGTTTGCATGAGCAGACGCATAAGTGGGACGCTCATGCTTAGGATGGCGTCGTCTGCGCTTACCAGCCGTGTGCATTCCTCAAAACACTGAAGGACTTTACAGAGGTCTTTCAGCTTCGACCACTGCACACCTGTCAACTCCATGTCTGCTCTCAAAGTGCCTGGCCGTGTATCCTCCCACAAATGCATTATGGCCTGCCTCTGCTCGCACAGCCGCTCCACCATGTGCAGGGTGGAGTTCCACCTTGTTGCAATGTCGATAATGAGGCGGTGGTTGGGAAGGTGGAGCAATCGCTGCAGGTTCTGCATACGAACGGAGTGTACAGGCGACCGGCGGATGTGCGCGCACAGTCTTCGCACCTTCTGGAGCAGGGCTGTTAACTCCGGATAATTTTTGAGGAAGCACTGCACCACCAGGTTCAAGGTGTGAGCCAAGCAAGGTATGTGGCTGAGTTTTGAAAGGGCTATGGCTGCCACAAAATTACGGCCGTTATCACTAACTACCTTGCCTGCCTCAAGATGTACACTGCCCAGCCATGACTCAGTTTGTCGCTTCAAGTACTCGGCCAGCACCTCGGCGGTATGTCTGTCGCCCAAACACATCATCTGCAACACAGCCTGCTGACGCTTTCCACTAGCTGCTCGATAGGGGGACACATCGTGTGCAACAGTGGCAGCTGCAGATGGAGTGCTCGTACGACTGCGCTCTGTGGACGAGCTTTCGCTTCTGGAGGAGGAGGAGGAGGAGGAGGAGGAGGGTGGAACACCTACAGCCAACTGTTTCCTATACCGTGGGCTAGGTAGCACTGTCCCACCACCGCTGTCCCCTGTGGACCCTGCATCCACCACATTAACCCAGTGCGCAGTGATGGACACGTAACGGCCCTGGCCATGCCGACTGGACCATGCATCAGTTGTGAGGTGCACCTTTCCGCTCACTGACTGCTTGAGTGCATGGACAATGCGGTCTTTCACATGATGGTGGAGGGCTGGGATGGCTTTGCGAGAGAAGAAGTGGCGACTGGGTAGGTCATAGCGTGGTACTGCATAGGCCATGAGTTCGCGGAAAGCTGTGCTTTCCACCAACCGAAAGGGCATCATCTCAAACGAGATTAGTTTGGCAATGTGGGCGTTCAAACCCAG
This sequence comes from Dendrobates tinctorius, assembly GCF_039654945.1. Lineage (NCBI taxonomy): Eukaryota > Metazoa > Chordata > Amphibia > Anura > Dendrobatidae > Dendrobates > Dendrobates tinctorius. The sequence goes on along the minus strand of NW_027361907.1, from coordinate 7,599,645 downwards.
TGTACGCGGATGAGAGACTGAGTACTTTCTTGACCTACTCATAGTGTCTGGGAGGGTGAGCTGGACTTGAGAGCTGCATATGGTGGAAGTAGCGGTGGACAGGGCGGACTGAGAGAGGGTTGATGATGGTGATGGAGTTGGTGTTCTTTCTGATGGCCTAGAATCAGTCTTTCGTTGATATAACAGTGGGATTCCCTGACTGCTGTGGCCTTGCAACGACACCTCAACATTTGCTGCTGTGCTAACCGGTGGGCTTACAGTGGGGGAAACAATGTAGCGTTGATGACTACCTTCGTTGTGATCAGTTGCACATGTGGCACTTGAGGTTTGGTGTTGTGTCCACGCTTGCAAGTGCATGCTGGTTAAATGTCTAAGCATGCAACTGGTATTCAAATTTTTCAGATTTTTCCCTCGGCTAAAGGTCTTTGCGCACTTCTTACAGATAACCTTGGCCTGATCATGAGGATTTTGTTCAAAAAAGTGCCACACTGCACTCTTCCTACTTTGGCAGACATTTTGCGGCCTAGCACGCTGTGATCTTTTGTCCAGAATCCAGCAACTCTTTTGATGTTTGGAACCTGTCTTTGGAGTGCTCCGGGCCTGCCAGATAACAGCTGTTGCGATGTCGATGTCTGCTGTGGATGCTCCTCATCTGAGCTATTGGAAGCAGCACCCTCTTCCCCCAATGGATGCCAATCTGGGTCAACAACTGGGTCATCCATCACCTCCTCTTCTATGTCATGTGCACCTTCCTCTGTGTCACCATGTATGGTGGTATAGTGTGCGGGAAGGGGCACCTGAGTCTCATCAGGGTCAGAATCTGGCTCTGTACACTGCGAGGACAATGTAGTGCTCTGAGTGAATGTACCAGCAGAATCATCCATCAGCAGCTGTGCATCAGTGCACTCCATGTCAGATTCATCTTGGCCTGGGTAATTCACCATTTGACTTGATAATCCAGGCATGGTATGTGAAAACAGCTTCATGGAGTAATCAGTAGTATGGCCTGCGTCATCCTTCAATCTTGGTTGGGGTGAAGGACACAAGGAAAGGTGTGGTTCATGAACATGAGCCTCCAATGACGACTCAGTGCTTTTACTTTTTACAACTGAAGAAGAGGAGGCGATAGAGCTGGAGGCTGAGTCAGCAATGTGAGACAAAACTTTTTCCTGATGCTCTGGCTTTAAAAGCGGTTTGCCAACTCCTAGAAAACTAAGCGTTCGAGGCCTTATGTAGCCAGACGATGACGCAGGCTCAACACCTCCTGCATTCGGTCCTATTTTGCTCTTGCCACTACCATCAGATCCACCACCAACACCATCATTACCAGCTGCCAACCCCCGCCCAATTCCACGGCCTCTTCCACCAGCCTTCCTCATTTTTGGTAGAAATGTAGACAAAATCCAACAAACTATATAGTATGTAAAACAAGGTACAAGGTGTCTATAGGACAGGGGAGATTTTGAATTTCTGCACACACTTTTGGACACTGGACACTTTTGGATTGTGTGAGGCCCAATGAATATCTGAGCGCTATGTGACAGGCTCGATGGCACAGCTGTGACCTAAGTGACTAGAGGATAAATGAGATTTTGAATCTCTGCACACACTTTTGGACACTGGACACTTTTGGATTGTGTGAGGCCCACTGATATCTGAGCGCTATGTGACAGGCTCGATGGCACAGCTGTGACCTAAGTGACTAGAGGATAAGTGAGATTTTGAATCTCTGCACACACTTTTGGACACTGGACACTTTTGGATTGTGTGAGGCCCACTGATATCTGAGCGCTATGTGACAGGCTCGATGGCACAGCTGTGACCTAAGTGACTAGAGGATAAGTGAGATTTTGAATCTCTGCACACACTTTTGGACACTGGACACTTTTGGATTGTGTGAGGCCCACTGATATCTGAGCGCTATGTGACAGGCTCGATGGCACAGCTGTGACCTAAGTGACTAGAGGATAAGTGAGATTTTGAATCTCTGCACACACTTTTGGACACTGGACACTTTTGGATTGTGTGAGGCCCAATGAATATCTGAGCGCTATGTGACGGGCTCGATGGCACAGCTGTGACCTAAGTGACTAGAGGATAAGTGAGATTTTGAATCTCTGCACACACTTTTGGACACTGGACACTTTTGGATTGTGTGAGGCCCAATGAATATCTGAGCGCTATGTGACAGGCTCGATGGCACAGCTGTGACCTACTGTAAGTGACTAGAGGATAAGTGAGATTTTGAATCTCTGCACACACTTTTGGACACTGGACACTTTTGGATTGTGTGAGGCCCACTGATATCTGAGCGCTATGTGACAGGCTCGATGGCACAGCTGTGACCTAAGTGACTAGAGGATAAGTGAGATTTTGAATCTCTGCACACACTTTTGGACACTGGACACTTTTGGATTGTGTGAGGCCCACTGATATCTGAGCGCTATGTGACAGGCTCGATGGCACAGCTGTGACCTAAGTGACTAGAGGATAAGTGAGATTTTGAATCTCTGCACACACTTTTGGACACTGGACACTTTTGGATTGTGTGAGGCCCAATGAATATCTGAGCGCTATGTGACAGGCTCGATGGCACAGCTGTGACCTAAGTGACTAGAGGATAAGTGAGATTTTGAATCTCTGCACACACTTTTGGACACTGGACACTTTTGGATTGTGTGAGGCCCAATGAATATATGAGCGCTATGTGACAGGCTCGATGGCACAGCTGTGACCTAAGTGACTAGAGGATAAGTGAGATTTTGAATCTCTGCACACACTTTTGGACACTGGACACTTTTGGATTGTGTGAGGCCCAATGAATATCTGAGCGCTATGTGACAGGCTCGATGGCACAGATGTGACCTAAGTGACTAGAGGATAAGTGAGATTTTGAATCTCTGCACACACTTTTGGACACTGGACACTTTTGGATTGTGTGAGGCCCACTGATATCTGAGCGCTATGTGACAGGCTCGATGGCACAGCTGTGACCTAAGTGACTAGAGCATAAGTGAGATTTTGAATCTCTGCACACACTTTTGGACACTGGACACTTTTGGATTGTGTGAGGCCCACTGATATCTGAGCGCTATGTGACAGGCTCGATGGCACAGCTGTGACCTAAGTGACTAGAGGATAAGTGAGATTTTGAATCTCTGCACACACTTTTGGACACTGGACACTTTTGGATTGTGTGAGGCCCAATGAATATCTGAGCGCTTTGTGACAGGCTCGATGGCACAGCTGTGACCTAAGTGACTACAGGATAAGTGAGATTTTGAATCTCTGCACACACTTTTGGACACTGGACACTTTTGGATTGTGTGAGGCCCACTGATATCTGAGCGCTATGTGACAGGCTCGATGGCACAGCTGTGACCTAAGTGACTAGAGGATAAGGGAGATTGGATTGCTTTTAAAAAAGCAGTTTGCGGAGCAGTGGGTAAACAGCCTGACAGTGCCAGCCTGTCAGGAAGACTTAAAAGGCAGCCCAACAACCAACACCACTGATACACCACAATATAGCCTCCTTTGCACTGCACACACAGTGACTGGTGTGTTGTGCAGGCCAAATTGCTATCAGCAGCAGAAGCAGTTTTTTTTTCTTCTCAGCAGGACAAAAAAAAAAAATTGGGATTGCTTTTTAAAAAGCAGTTTGAGGCCCAATGAATATCTGAGCGCTATGTGACAGGCTCGATGGCACAGCTGTGACCAAAGTGACTAGAGGATAAGGGAGAATGGATTGCTTTTAAAAAAGCAGTTTGCGGAGCAGTGGGTAAACAGCAATGCCAGCCTGTCAGGAAGCCTTAGAAGGCAGCCCAACAACCAACACCACTGATACACCACTATATAGCCTCCCCTTGCACTGCACACAGTGACTGGTGTGTTGTGCAGGCCAAATCGCTAGCAGCAGAAGCAGTTTTTTGGTCTTCTTCCCTGCCTAACGCTCTCCCTACAGAATCAGAAGCAACCTCTCCCTATACTGAGATCGGCAGAAGTAAGATGGCGGTCGGCGTGCACGCCCTTTTATACCCCCTGTGACGCCCACCAAAGCAAGCCAATCACTTGCATGCCCTTCTGAAAGATGGTGGTGACCCGTGCCTATGTCATCACGTTGCCCACAGTGTCCGTGGATCCTGATGGGCTGAAAAAGAGCGCAAAACAAACTTTTGAAACGCGACTTTGGCGCGTAAGTCGCCGACCTCGTGGCCGACCTCATCCTAGGGTCGGGTTTCGTTTCATGAAACCCGACTTTGCCAAAAGTCGGCGACTTTTGAATTTTTTCGACCCGTTTCACTCAACTCTAGTAAATATATTTATTATATAAACTAATACAAAAGTAAATAGGTAAATATAAAAACAATTCTTAACCCCTTAACCCCCAAGGGTGGTTTGCACGTTCATGACCGGGCCAATTTTTACAATTCTGACCACTGTCCCTTTATGAGGTATTAACTCTGAAACGCTTCCATGGATCCCGGTGATTCTGACATTGTTTTCTCGTGACATATTGTACTTCATGTTAGTGGTAAAATTTCATTCAAATAACTTGCGTTTATTTGTGAAAAAAATGGAAATTTGGCGAAAGTTTTAAAAATTTTGCAATTTTCCAACTTTGAATTTTTATGCCCTTAAATCACAGAGATACAGCACATAAAAAGCTTAATAAATAACATTTCCCACATGTTTACTTTACATCAGCACAATTTTGGAACCAAAATTTTTTTTTGTTAGGCCGGTTTCACATTTGCGTTAAAGGCCGCAGCGTCGGCCTGCGCACGACCGCTGCTAAGCCCCGCCCCTGCCGTGCCTCCACCGGTAGCTCCGCCTCCGGACGCATGACGCTGCATGCGTCATGCATCCCCTATCTTTATCACGGAGGACGCAAGCCACTAAACAGTGGAAACCCCCCACAAGTGACCCCATTTTGGAAACTAGACCCCCCAAGGAACTTATCTAGATATGTGATGAGAACTTTGAACCCACAAGGGCTTCACAGAAGTTTATAACGTACAGCGGTACAATTAAAAATTCATATTTTTTCCACAAAAATGATCTTTTCACCCCCAATTTTTATTTTTCCAAGGGTAACAGGACCCTAAAAGTTATTGCGCAATTTGTCCTGAGTATGCTGATACCCCATATGTGGGTGTAAACGACTATTTGGGCGCATGGCAGAGCTCGGAAGGGAAGCAGCGCCATTTGACTTTTTTGGCTGGAATTCAGATCGGACACCATGTCGCAATTGGAAAACCCCTGATGTACCAAAACAGTGGAAACCCCCACAAATGACACAATTTTGGAAAGTAGACCCCCCCAAGGAACTTATATAGATGTGTGATGAGCACTTTGAACCCCCCTGTGCTTCACAGAAGTTTCTAACGCCCGGGTGTGAAAATAAAAAAATCGTATTTTTTCCACAGACATGATCTTTTAGTCACCAATTTTTTTATTTTCCCATGGGTACCAGGAGAAATTGGACCCCAAAAGTTGTTGTCCAATTTGTCCTGAGTACGCTGATACCCCATATGTGGGAGAAAACTACTGTATGGGCACACGTCAGGGCTCGGAAGAGAAGTAGTGACGTTTTGGAATGCAGACTTTGATGGAATTCTCTGCGGGTGTCATGTTGCTTTTGGAGAGCCCCTGATGTACCTAAACAGTGGAAACCCCCCACAAGTGACACAATTTTGGAAACTAGACCCCCCATGGAACTTATCTAGATGTGTGGTGAGCACTTTGAACCCCCCAGTGCTTCACAGAAGTTTATAACGACCGGGCGCAAAAATAAAAAAATCGTATTTTTTCCACAAACATGAAAATTTAGTCCCCAATTTTTTTCCCCCAAGGATAACAGGAGAAATTGGACCCCAAATGTTGTTGTCCATTTTGTCCTGAGTAAGCTGATACCTCATATGTGTAAGAAAACTACTGTATGGGCACACGTCGGGGCTCGGAAGGGAAGTAGTGACGTTTTGGAATGCAGACTTTGATGGAATGGTCTGCGGGTGTCATGTGCGTTTGGAGAGCCCCTGATGTACATAAGCTATTGAAACTCCCCACAAGTGACCCCATTTTGGACACTAGACCCCCCACGGAACTTATCTAGATGTGTGGTGAGCACTTTGAACTCCCAAGTGCTTCACAGAAGTTTATAACGCCCGGGCGTGAAAATAAAAAAATCATTTTTTTCCACAAAATTGACAGGAGAAATTGAACCCCAAAAGTTGTTTTGCAATTTGTCCTGAGTAGGCTGATACCCCATATGTGGGGGTAAAACATTGTTTGGGCGCATGGCAGAGCTTGGAAGGGAAGGAGCACCATTTGACTTTTTCAACGCAGAATTGGCTGGAATTGAGATCAGACGCCATGTTGCATTTGGAGAGCACCTGATGTGCCCAAACAGTGGAAACCCCCCAATGATAACTCCAACTCTAACCCCAACACACCCCTTACCCTAATCTCAGCCCTAACTCTAGCCCTAACCCTAATGGGAAAATGGAAATAAATACATTTTTTTAATTTTATTATTTTTCCCTAACTAAGGGGGTGATAATGGGGGGGGTTTGATTTACAATTTATGGCGGTTTTTATATTTGGCAGCTGTCATACGCTAAAAGACACTTTTTATTGTAAAAATAGTTTTTGCATCACCACATATTGAGAGCTATAATTTTTCAATATTTTGACTCACCGAGTCATGTGAGGTCTTATTTTTTGCAGAACGAGTAGACGTTTTTATTGGTATCATTTTCGGGCACGTGACATTTTTTGATCAGTTTTTATTCCGATTTTTGGGACGCAGAATTAACAAAAACCAGCGTTTCATGAATTTCTTTTGGGGGGGTGCGTTTACACCGTTCCGCCTGCGGTAAAATTGATAAAGTGGTTTTATTCTTCAGGTCAGTTCAGTTATAGCGATACCTCATTTATGTCTTTTTTTATGTTTTGGCGCTTTTATGCAATGAAAACAATTTTATATAAAAAATAATTATTTTTGCATCGCTTTATTCTGTGAGCTATAACTTTTTACATTTTTTCCTGATGATGCTGTATGGCAGCTCGTTTTTTGTGGGACAAGATGACGTTTTCAGCGGTACCATGGATATTTATATGCGTCTTTTTGATTGCGCATTATTGCACTTTTTGTTTGGCGGTATGATAATAAATCATTATTTTTTGCTTAGTTTTTTATTTTTATTTTTTAAGGGCTTCGCTAAAGAGGTTAGCTAGTAGGATAGTTTTATAGGGTGGGTCGTTATGGACGTGGCGATACCAAATATGTGTACTTTTATTGTTTTTTTTTTTTATTCCCAAAAAATGTATTTATTAGGGAATATTTTTTTTTAAATTTATTTAGCGATTTTTAAAAAAATTATTTTTACACTTTTTTTTTAAACTTTATTACACTGTCCCAGGGGGGACATACCTGTCATGTGACAGATCGCTGATCTGTCACATCACAGATCACTGTGACAGATCAGCGATCTCTCACAGGCACTGCACAGGCTTTCCTCATGCCTGCGCTTTGCAGGCACTGAGGAAGCCAGCTCCCTGCAGGTCCACGTCACCATCTTGGATTCGGGGACCTGCAGGGAAGGAGCCCCCCGCAGCAGCGCTGCACATTGCGCTGCTGTGGGGGGCTCAGGGAAGCACGGAGGGAGCCCCCTCCCTGCCGATGCTTCCCTTTAACCCCTGGTACACCACGATCGTGTTTGATCACGGTGTGCAAGGGGTTAACGTGTGTCGGGATGGTCCGTGACCGCCCCTGACACATTGTGCCAGGTGTCAGCTGTGATAATCACCACGCTCACCACGTGGGCGCCGCTGATCGCTGTGACGTACTATCCCGTCCCTGGGAATTAAGTCCCAGGGCACATGGACGGGATAGTACGTCACATGACAGAAAGGGGTTAATCACAAAATAAATGTCTGAAACCACAATGGAGGAATTAATTTCAGGCAGACAGGTCTCTTTTTATAAGTTGACTGAAGAAGTAAATACCTCTATCAGTTTCTTGCCAAGGTATGAATACTTATAGAGCTCCATTCAATTGGTGATAGGCAATACAGTTTCCTTTTTGACAATATTGGACTTGCATAAATTGGTATAAAACAAACAAATACATTAAATAGTGTAGTAAACTATGGTCTTCTATATAGAATTGTATGGAAAAAAATGTAGGTGTGGTGCATATTTTTCTACAGTATATCACTATGGGTGAAATATCCCACTGTGTGCTATAAATTGCAGCCTTCTGTTGGAGGAATATGTCAGGAATTATTCCCATAATATATAAAAGAGGGTAATAGCCCGACTCTGTCCTGTCCTTCAAACCACACGTCCAATCGCTTGCCACCTCCTATCTCCTCCAACTCAAAAATATTTCCAGAATCCGTCCCTTCCTCAGTCCTCAATCTACTAAAACTCTTGTACATGCCCTCATCATCTCCCGCCTTGACTACTGCAACACTCTCCTCTGTGGCCTCCCTGCTAACTCTCTTGCACCTCTCCAGTCTGTCCTCATTTCTGCTGCCCGACTAATCCACCTCTCTCCTCGCTACTCCCCTGTCTCCCCCTCTGCAAATCCCTCCATTGACTCCCAATTCCCCAACAAATCCAGTTCAAACTACTAACACTGACCTACAAAGCCATCCACAACCTTTCCCCTCCCTATATCTCTGAACTAATCTCCCAATATCTTCCCTCACGTAATCTTCGATCGTACCAAGACCTCCTACTCTCCTCCACACTTATTCGTTCCTCACACAACCGCCTCCAAGATTTCTCCCGAATATCCCCTATTCTCTGGAATTCCACGCCTCAATACATCCGATTATCCACCACCCTTGGATCCTTCAAGCGGAACCTGAAAACCCATCTTTTCAGGAAAACTTACAGCCTGCAAAAACCATTCTGCCGCCTCACCACCGCCTGAACAGCCGCCTCATCACCACCAGAGCTGCTGCACCCCCGACCTTCTGTCTCTTCCCCACTATCCCGTAGAATGTAAGTCCGCAAGGACAGGGTCCTCTCCCCTCTGTACCAACCAACCAATCATGAGACCTATTAACCACAGAAAACCAGACCCCCTGATGAAGGAAGGATTCCGAAACACGCGTCAGGGAGCACGTGATAGGGACGTGGTGACCCTTAAAGGTATAGGATCTATTTATGCAAATCCTCTATAAAATATAATTGTTTGCACTGTATATAAAAAAGACATTGGTTGCTCTATATGTGTATGTTTTAAAAATTGCACATGCACAATGCACTTTATATTGTAAATGTGATTGTCTTGAGTCACTTGTTAAATTTTTTTTTCTTTTTGTGGATATACATATTTGACTTTTTAAAGGCACAGGTGTTCTTCTCTTATAATTTTTTGCATATGATATATAATCACTGTGTGGTATATTTTGCACATCGCACACTGCACTTTTTTATGATTGTGATTTATTTTGTCATAATTTTATATATTTGCACTTTTTATATATTAAATAACCCCCTTTTTGAAAAATGGTCACTTTATAATATATGAGGTATGCATATTTTAAATGTAATTGGGTCCAATTTTATTTTACAATTTTGTTAAATCGTTCCTATACGTGCACTTTTTGTTTTTAATTGGTTTTTATGTAACCACTTGTACAATAAAAATATTATTAATTAAGTACACCCTGTCTGGTTTTCTGTGGTTAATAGGTCTCATGATTGGTTGGTTGGTTTATTCTATCTTAACTAGTGTGTAGTCACTAATTTCACTGTACACTGGTGGTTTTTTTTATTATTTTCTATTAATGATTGATCAGTGTATTATTTTATTTTGCTATATACTATATCCAGTGTCGGTGTGTTTTTTCCCCTCTGTACCAGTCTGTCATTGTAAATTTGTTTACGGTTAACGATATCTATAACTCTTTATGTAACCCCCCTTCTCATGTACAGCACCATGGAATTAATGGCGCTATATAAATAAATAATAATAATAAATAGCCTAATGTGAATAGAGCCTTATTTGTAAACCTTCAGTATTAGTTAGTTACATTTTTCTGTCCTAAGCATGATGACTTACTACAGACCACCCATATGATACTGTTATTTTTCTCGAGGAGCCTTATTAGCGTTATACCCCATGTACAGTGGGATGAAAAACTTGGTCTATTAGTGTTACTTGAAAAAGAACTAAAATGTGTGCTAAATTGTATCATTATACTGTAGTAAAAGTAACTTATGAAAAAATAATGATTCATATTCCTAATTCTGTACAATCTAGAGGTCTACAAACATGGTCAGATTTATAAAATGTTGTATATTTTCTATTATTATATATACGCCCTTTGCAATGTTTTATAAATTTTGTTAATACCACCGTAAAATGCTAATCACTTCAAAATAGACAGTGCAGTCTGCACAACTATGTTACTTGCAAGATAATTAGTGCTCAAATGTTCTGATCTGTGGTTATGATTATATTTATTTTCTTTTTTTCTTAAGAAAACAACATTTTATGTAATGTGAAAATATATTTTGTATCCTAAACTATAGGTTTGTAGTAGAATAAAAATGTTACTAGTTTTAATTTCGAGAATTTCCTATTACAGTATATTATATATGAAAATTACAAAAATGGATCACAAGGGTTTGGAAATGATAAGGCCTTCTTAGCAAGAATAAGTAAGTAGAGGCGAATGAATCTTTTGAACTGCAAATTCGCCTACTTTGCTGAATTTTCCCTCAAAAATGTATCCTAAGTCATATTGCAAGACTCTTAAAGGGTCGATAATGACTTGTTGGAGTGCTGCTTCCAAGAGGTGGTGCTATAGAGTTCAAGTCCTCTCTGAAGAGGCAATATGCATATTAAATTTCCCAGAGGAGCATTGCAAGGCGAATAAGCTTCCTCACACTTGTATGCCAGACGGTATGTCACTCTCCACAAGGAGAAACTTTACCCCTAAGACCTCAGTCCAGAGCCTCTCACCTAGCCAAATCAGTCCTCATACTTTGCACTGATGAGGGGCAATACTCAGAAACACCGTGTTTGCAAATTTAAATTGTGATTTGGGTTATATCTCAAGTTTTATTGCAAGACTTGTTAAAGGGTCAAAAGTGACTTGCAGGATTGCTGCTTCCAACAGGTGGCGCTATAGAGTTCAACTCCTCTTCCTCTCTGAAGAGGCAATTTGCATATTCACAGCAAATACATTTTCACATATTTCAATACTGAAAAGCTTTTAATTGCTTGAAAAAATACATATGGGTAGAAGATAGAAAACTTTACCGACCATAATAGCTTACAACTTAAAGGCAAGAAAGCGAGGACCAGGCTGACCATAAGAACTTTCACTTTACATAGGAGAGATGATTACCCAATGAATTTGGAGATGGAAAATGTCTGCTGCATAGCTGCAGTCACTATGTGAACGTCTGTGCAGCAATACAAAATTACATCTACCTGCTCTCTGATGTTTCAGCAGTGTGGCAAATGGTGCTAGGCATTTTATTTTTTGTAAACAGCAAATCTGGGTCAGGAAATTCAAATCGAACTTGATCCTCTGCAAATAGATTCCCCTCATGTGTGTAAGCACGTGAAGTTAGCTGTATATACAGTGAGGAAAATAAGTATTTAATATACTGCCATATTTTCAAGTTTTCCTACCTACTAATAATGGAGAGGTCTGTAATTTTTATTGTAGGTACACTTCAACTGTGAAAGACAGAATCTTAAAAAAATCCAGAAAATCACATTGTATGATTTTTACATAATTCATTTGCATTTTATTGCATGAAATAAGTTTTTGATACAATAGAAAAACAGAACTTAATAAATGGTACAGAAACCTTTTTTTGCAATTACAGAGGTCAGACGTTTCCTGTAATTCTTGACCAAGTTTGGACACTGCAGCAGGGATTTTGGCACACTTCTCCATACAGATCTTCTCCAGATCTTTCAGGTTTCTGGGCTGTCCCTGGACAACATTGAGTTTCCACTTCCTCCAAAGATTTTCTATTGGGCTAAACTCTGGAGACTGGTTAGACCACTCCAGGTCCTTGAAATGATTTTCACGGAGCCACTCCTTAGTTGTCCTGGCTGTGCGTTTTGGGTCTTTGTCATGCTGGAGACCCAGCCATGACCCATGTTCAATGTTGTTACTGAGGGAAGGAGATTGACCAAAATCATGTAATACATGGCCCCATCTGTCCTCCGTTCAATACGGCGCAGTCATTCTGTTCACTTTGCAGAAAAGCATCCCCAAAGTATGATGCTTCCCCCACCATGCTTCATGGTTGGAACAGTGGGGGTTGTACTAATCCTTCTTTTTTCCTCCAAACAGAGTGAGATCTAATTTGGTCTCATCTGACCCCATGATCGTCTCCCATGCCTCCTCTGGATCATCCAGATGGTCATTGACGAATTTCAAATTGGGCTGGATGTGCTGGCATTAGCAGAGGGACCTTGCGTGCCCTGCAGAATTTTAATCCATGACAGTGTAGTGTGTTACTAAATGTAATATTTGAGACTGTGGTCCCAGCTCTCTTCAGGTCATTGACCAGGTCCTCCCGTGTAGTTTTGGGCTGATTTCTGATCTTTCTCAGAATCATCCCTACCTCACAAAGCTAAATCTAGCGTGGAGCCCCAGACTGAGAAAGATTGACAGTCATCTTGTGTTTCTTCCATTTTTTTAATAATTGTGCCAACAGTTGTTGTCTTCTTACCAAGCTACTTGCCTATTATCCTGAAGCCTATCTCAGCTTTGTGTAGGTCTACAATTTTGTCTCTGGTGTCCTTAGCCAGCTCTTTGGTCTTGGCCATGGTTGAGATGGTGGAATATGATTGAATGATTGTGTGGATAGGTGTCTTACTGTATATACAAGTGACAAGTTCAAATAAGCTTAATTAATTTATAGTTGAAATTGTAAGATTAGTGTTAATGCTCTATCAACTCAAATATGGTGCCAGATACAGATTTTGCACAAGTCACTATGCTAGGTCGTTGGGGCACTGGAATATTTTCCGAAATTATTTTCAAAGTTTTATTCAATTATGGCTTACACAGTACATGTTAGAGACAAACTAATGGTGGATAAATTAGAACCAATCTCATACAGTCAGGTACTGATGAGGTTATACTATGCATGAATGAATTTGTCCCTGTACATTGCGATTGGCATATGAATTATATAACAGAAATACAAGACAATTGTAATACTAAATAAACATACTAGAAAAATTTGAACCAAACAAACCATGTGGTTCCATCTTTTCATGTAGACATTGCGTTAACCTTTTCTAACAGTACCCCAGCATCTCTCTCAGCGCTCTCATTGCGTTTTTTTCCTAATGAAGGACTTTGTTCAATTCTGCAATGCATATGACATGCCCACCAGGGCCGCGGGGTACTCAGAACTGGGTTGGACAGTTCTCTGGGGAAGTCACGGGACCGTCACCCGACTCCGTGGCCCTAGCAGTGCCGAAAAATGGGGAATATGTATATAGATTTAACGTGACGCCACCTGTGGTGTTCGGCAACAGATGGCCGACGCTGCTAAAGGAGATCGCTGGGGCTGATGGTGACACAGCTGGGATGGCTCTGCTCCCCACAGGTGGAGCGGGGCCCCAGGGCTACCGGTTCTGTTTATGTCAGGCTTTGTGTACCTTGTGGTGCAGGACTCAGGGTGCAAGAGATCACTGGAGGACAAAAGGACTATAGTCTTCTTTTCCTTTACTTGATGGTTGATAGTACAGACCGGGGCACTGGTAACAGATCATGATGGAGAGCCGGGCAGCCTGGAAGCAATTTTGGATACACCTGGTCAGGTAGGTACGGAGCCTTTCCTTCTGTGCTGTCCTCTCTTTTTCCTTGCTGCCTAGCAGCTCATCCTACTGCTGCTAACTGTCTCTCTTTGCTTTAAAAACAAACCATTGCCCGCATGGCAGGCATCTTGAGCCTATCACAGGTGCCGCTCCTTTGTGTCGGCTCCAGGCTTTGGTATGCTGCTGTGCCGCTGGGAATTAGATTGGGCCAGAAGACCTGCAGTCCCCTGCCCTCCGGATTTGGCTGCCGGGACTTCAGTACCCACGCAACCACGGACTCCAGTATCCAATTCCTAGCGCTCAGCTCTGGGGCGAGTTTAATCACAGCTCCACTCCCCAGCTTCTGCTTGACTTCTCTCCTATTGACACCTGGTAAGGGGAACCCTCCTTGCTTCCAGGCATGACATTACTCCCTGTATGGGAGGCAATGCCACTGTGGCAACCGGACTCCTGGGGTGCTACACGTAGATTAATAAAATTGCTCTTTGTTTAACACCATCATTTCCATTGGATATTTTCTTAAGCAGCAGCACAGCAGATTTATCCTTAGAGCGTATTTTTCGGATTATAAGACTCACTTTTTTCCCCAAAATTTTTTGGGGAAATAGGGGTGCGTCTTATAATGCGGATATACCTTACCTGTACCGTTGCTGCAGGCCGCAGGCTGGGATGGTGCTCCGGGTGCCCGGTGGTGCTGTGGGGGTCTCCGGTGCTGCTGTGGGGGTCTCTGGTGAGATTTCAGCACTGAGATCTCTTCTCCCAATATCTTGGTGCTAAATCTCCATCTGCGCATGCGCTGCCCCCCGGCGGACATTTTCCCAGAGTCCACTGCACAGGAAACCATGGAAATGCAGGGGCTCTGGCCTTTCACAAAATGTCAGCAGAGCCCCCCCGCAGCAGCACCGGAGACCCACACAGCAGTGCGCCGCACATCGGAACACCCCCTCCTAACAGCCTGCAGCATCACCCCACTTCTGCCTCCTCCACCAGCAATCCTGGGACCCCGCTTCACCGCAGCCATCACCCCAGGTAAGCAATAAGACACACGGATTATAAGAAGCACCACCATTTTATTAAAATTTTGTTTCCTATTTTTCTCCTCAAAATTTAGGGTGCGTCTTATAATCCGAAAAATACGGTATCTCTTTTTACTAGTTCAACCTTTTATAACAGGTCATTCATGCAAGGCACACTTCCTGTATCCGGCTCCCAATGATACGTGAATGGAAGCTGGGTGGAAAGAGAGGTAACATTTAAACAGGTATAAATATATGATAGGGTACCCAGTTCTTTAAATAAAAAGAAACAAGGACTCCATTGGAGCTCTAATTTGGAAACTTGCTTTATTAATTTACTAAAAAACGAAATATCTATTGCTTTTTTCAAATATTCAGGAAGGAAGGGTTTGCAAATAATGTTGAAAAACACTGTATTCATCAACCTGCCATGCAAATGACATTCTTTAAGCACCAGGAATTTCTGAGTTATTTACCAGGTAAAGAATTGAGAATGCAATATGGGGAGGAGGCCGTGGGTGAAAGTTGGGGTTATGGATCAGATGTGTCAACAACGATGGCGGTCCTTGGAGAGCAAATCTAAATCTCACATTTTTCCACAGAATCAGATTATGATAGGTAAGGAGAAATAGATCAGAGAGACCTCCTGTGGAGTATTTACAGGAGGTCCATGGAAGTGTACCCAGGTCATAGGATTGGACATGGGTGTCTCGCTCCTGTCCATAAAGTTGCCTGAGATCCTGTACCGATATTAGCTAACTGTGAGAATCTGGCAGCCCTATGTTATTTCAAAATAATAGTTACTGAAAACATGCTGGCAAATTTATGAATGTACACAGTAGATCTTTTATACTTGCTCTATCACCCTTTTACAGATAACAAGCTTTTCCTACCCTGGCTGGCAATGTGAACTGAGAGAGAAGGTGATAGACAGCCAGCCCAAAACAGGGAGTCATGGTCAATGGTAGAATGGGATATCAAAGCCGGCCTAAAGTTTAAGGTAGTCAGAGACAGAATCCAGGCATCAGAGTAATCAGACAATCCAGAGGTCAATTCAGAGAGATATCCAAAGGGTTAAAAAGTAAGGCCAGGTTCACATTGTGTTATGCAGACCGTTCAATGCATAGCGTTGACGGTCTGTGTTAACGTTATAGCATTAACGCGATCACGTTAATGCTGTACCGCTAGTGCAGATGCTTTATCTGTGCTAGCAGTGATGGAGCCTCAGATGCTGCAGCCCGCGTCCAAGGCTCTGAATGACGACACATCGCGAACGTGTGCCGCTTTATGGGATGCATCGCGATGTGCCCGACAATGGAGGGCAATGGCAGCGTTAAGGGACTGCGTTATGCCACGGTGTAACGCAGTCCATCTAACGGACTGCCTAAACGTAATGTGAACCCAGCCTAAGGAATACACGGAGCAGAAGCTCGGACATATAACAAAGGGTTAATCCCATATAAGTTTATCAGGACAGGACTCTAGAAAACAATGAAATAACTTGCAAGGGTCAGGTGGAGGTGGCTTTAATTGTGCTGACAAACTCCAGCAATTAACTGGTCAGGAGAACTTTTGTATGTTAATGTGTTACATCTTTATTATATGTTAATTTGACTACTAGTATAATATAAACTTTGCTGGCACTTTGCAGAAAATTTTTCATTTAACAAAATAGTTTTCTTCCATTGTTCCTTATCACTCAACATATTTCTCACCAAGTGTATTTCTGTTAAAATATATGAACGTGTTTTTAGTTCAACTCCAATACACTAATTCATTGTCTTCAGTTTATTCACACTGAGAAATTGTCAACATAATAGCTATGTTTTGTAAGGTAGCAGTGGAAAGCTGCGATATTCCGGTAGCTGCTGTTAGTACTACATATGCATCTCTCGCTTTGTAATTCCACACTAGCTAGTTAGCTTATTACAAATTCAAGCAAATACAGGAGAAGACCATTTCATTCATTTACCTTTCTAGAAAATCGAAAGCACATCTATTAAAAAGAAGCTGTATTGTAATATTTCCATTTGGGGGCCTCTAACGTATGAAGAATATTTAAAGCCCAGACCTATAGTTAATATATTCCCATAATAAGGATTGCCGGTTCGGTATGATCTGGCAGTGTGCAATTCCCTGTGAAGACATACTTACTGATTAAATTGTATATATTATTCACTTACAATAGGTCTATAGGCTGTCTACCAAATGGACTCATATTGCTAAGCACAATGCCCCTTTGTTATTATATCAGACTGTACAGGATTCTATTTTGCTGTTTATGTTCATTTTCAGGTGGAAGACAAAGAATAATATCTAGAAAGCTTAATTTTTAGCTCAATATAGAATTATTTTTACATTTAGTGGTTCATTGAAATGGAAAAGAGAAAATTTCTGATCAAAATCTTATAACAGCTGTAATGTATAATAATTAGATCTGTCTCTTTATGCAAGCCAGACTTATGAGACTTGGGGGGTGGAGACAAGAGGGATGAGAAGGGAAGTTTCAGTTTCACTTCTGTGTAGCATGGGAATGCAACTGTTATGCTGTGTGCTGGAGGACGAAGAATAAAACATATCTAAAGTTTAATACCTTGAATTCTTCATAACGTGTGGATATTACAACTGGCGACGAGGATGGGATATAATCACCTACTGCTGTGAGTACGGAATATATTTTACCGCTTCACACGCCAGCACCACTGAGAGACTCTATTATGGCTGACTACTTGCACACATTCCCACAATTTGATATGACTGATGTCATTAATCTCTCCCATAACTGGAGAAAATGGCTAAACAGATTTGAGAATTTCCTAGAAGCCATGGACATAAAGGAGGAGAAAAGAAAGAGAGCTTTGCTCCTGCATTGTGCAGGCACAGGAGTCTATGACATATACAGTACGTTACCTGCAGCAGAAACAGACATACAGCAACTGCACTAAAGCTCTCACTGGCTACTTCAACCCCAAACAGAACATCAGATATGAAAGATATAAATTCAGGATTGCCAAGCAGCTTCCAGAAGAGTCCATAGACACTTATGTCACACGGCTGAAAGAGTTAGCACATGGATGTGCCTTTACAGATGTAGATGATGAAATCCTAACTCAAATAATTGTCACCTGCTCGTCTAATAACCTAAGGCGTAAGGCTCTGCAGCAGGATATCTCTCTACATGATTTGCTCAAAATGGCCCGTGCTATAGAAATAGCAGATCATCAGGCTACCGTAATGGAAAATGGGGATAAATTACATGTGCATAATCTCAAACAGAAAAATTTACCAGACAAACAAGCCCAGAAACAGAAGAAATGTTATAGATGTGGACAGGATTTCCCTCACCACCAGAACAAATGTCCAGCTATGGGACAAACCTGCAGTAAATGTGGAAAAGGGAATCATTTTGCAGCTGTTTGCAAATCAGCGCACTACAAGCCTCCGCTGCCTATGACAAAATCTGCAGATGTAAAAGTGATAAATCAGGACACAGAAGAAATGTCTGCGACTGAGAACTATGTGTTCACTACCTCTGTCACTGGTTCAGTACAGTCTCCCTGTGTTACACTCTCAATCTGCAACACTGACATTACCTTTACAATAGATACAGGAGCTTCAGTGGATATCATAGATGGCACTACATATGAACAATTGAAAACAAGGCCAGTCTTACAACAAGTGCAGACTAAAATCTTTCCTTATGGATCTAAAACACCTCTAGCTATAATGGGACAATTTGATGCTGAAATTAGATATAAAGAAAACAGGCAGAAAACCACTTTCCACACATTACAAGGATCGGGAGGCTGTCTTCTCAGCTATCACACTGCCTTGGAGCTAGGGCTCATCCAGATTATTCATACCATAACTGACCCTGCGGATATGGATGTACAAACTATGGTGAACAGCTTTCCCTCCCTATTTAGTGGTTTGGGAAAACTAAAGGACTCTCAAGTACACCTTCATGTGGATGACACTGTTCGTCCAGTAGCCCAGCCTCACAGGCGTATTCCATTTCACCTGAGACAGAAGGTAGAAAAGGAACTCCAATTGCTCATGGATGAGGACGTTATTGAAACTGTTACTGGTCCCACTCCGTGGGTCTCTCCGCTTGTGGTAGTTCCAAAACCAAAGACTCCTGATCAAGTGAGACTGTGTGTTGACATGCACCTGCCCAACACCGCTATCCAGAGGGAAAGACATATCTCACCTACGATTGATGACATTATTGATTTATTAAATGGAGCCACCGTCTTCTCAAAGCTCGACCTCAATAAGGGATATCATCAATTAGAACTGAGTCCAGAGTCCCGATACTTGACCACATTTTCCACCCATGTGGGCCTCAGAAGATACAAAAGATTGACTTTTGGAGTCTGCTCAGCAGCAGAAATTTTTCAGGATGCAATAAGGAGTGTCATTCAACACATCCCAAATGCCTTTAATTACAGTGATGACATATTGGTTTTTGGTAAAACTCAAGCTGAGCATAATCGTGCTCTGTATGCTATCTTCGAATGTCTGCTTTCTGCTGGACTCACTTTAAGCAAAGAGAAGTGCGAGTTTGACAAGGGTTCATTAGAATTCTATGGTCACATCTTCTCGGCAAAAGGAATACAACCAGACCCCAAGAAAGTGGAAGCTATCAGAACAGCCTCAATTCCACAGGATGCCAGTGAAGTGCATTCTTTCCTTGGAATGGCAAGTTACTGTGCTAGATATATTCCGAATTTTTCAACAATCAGCAATCCACTACGGGAACTTACAAAACAAAGTTGTATTTTTCAGTGGTCTCAAGACTGTCAGGCCTCTTTTGAAACAATTAAAAATGAACTCTGCTCGACAACCACTATGGCTTATTTTGATCCAGCCCTTCGAACTGAACTGATTGTGGATGCCAATCCATTCTAGCGCAGTACAAGGATAACAATCAAAATCCTAACATCATTTCTTATGCAAGTAAGAGTTTAACAAACACTGAAAGAAAATATTCTCAACCTGAAAAAGAAAGCTTGGCAGTTGTCTGGGGATGTGAACATTTTCACTTATTTCTCTATGGAGCTCCCTTCACCATTGTCACAGATCATCAAGCACTTCTTACAATTTTTGGAAATCCCAGAGCTAAAATGCCTGCACGAATTGAACGATGGGGCCTACGTCTACAGGACTACAACTATAAAATTGTTCACAAACCTGGAAAATACAGCAATCCGGCTGATTATCTTTCAAGACATCCTACTAATGATGATATACCTGTGCATTCCTCCATTGAAGAATACCTACGTTTTGTTACAGATCATGCCGTGCCAAAAGCACTTTCTCTTGATCAATTTATAAATGAAACAACAAAAGACAAGACACTCTGTGCCCTAATACAAATCATCCAAAATCGAAGGTGGCATGAAATTCAAAAGGAAAAATTTCCTGATTCTGAGATTGATCTGAAAGAGTTAAAACTATTCTCAAACGTACGTGAGGAATTATCAGTCACTGAAGAACACCTCATTCTTCGAGGTACCGAACTAGTTGTACCTAAGACTTTGCGTAACTTAGTTATACAGATAGCACATGAAGGTCATTTAGGAATTGTTGGCACAAAGAAGTTACTCAGAGAAAAAGTGTGGTTCCCAAATATGGATCACTTGGTGGAAGAAAAGATTAGACGCTGTTCTACTTGTCAATTAATCACTCAATCATCAAACTTAGAGCCATTACAAATGTTTCCGTTACCCACTGCTGTCTGGGAGGAAGTGGCAGTCGATATATATGGACCATTGCCAAATGGCCAATACATTCTCGTAACAATTGATGAATATTCTCGATACCCTGTCATTTCATTTATCTCTTCAACATCTGCTAATAATGTCATAACAGAGCTGGACGACATTTTCTCGGCATATGGTATTCCAAGAGTGGTCAAAACAGACAATGGACCTCCATTCAATGGACATGTGTTTACACAATTTTCTGAATACTTGGGATTCAATCACAGGAAAGTCACACCTTGCTGGCCGCAAGCCAATGGAATTGTGGAACGTTTTATGCGCACTCTGGGGAAACGTATCAAGGCAGCGAGTCTGGAGCACATCCCACTGAAACAGTCATTATACAAATTCATGCGTAATTACCGCAATACGCCACACTCCACTACTAATGCTGCTCCAGCTCATTTAATGTTCAGCAGAACCCTGCGTATACGTCTCCCTGATGTGACCAGCCATCCCCGACCGAGTGACTCCTCAGTGAGATCCACAGATTTCTCCAACAAACAAGCCATGAAACGTTATGCAGACAGAAGGCGAAGGACACAGTCAAGTGCCATCGAAAGAGGGGATGTCGTGGTGGTACGTCAAAGACCAACCAACAAGACCTCACCTGTATATGGTCCTGCTAAATATTATGTTACTAAAAGGAAAGGCAGCATGATCACAGCTGAACGAGATGGACACTCCATAACGCGAAATTCTTCATATTTTAAAGTCATACCGCAGAATGATGACAATGAACTCTCTTTGGTGGAAGATTTGATATCCGATGGTGGAGAGGACCAACAAGAGGTAGCTGGTCCATCAATAATGAACCCTCTCAATGAGCCCAGACGTTATCCTACACGAGAGAGAAGAGCTCCATCGAGGCTTATTGAAGAATTGTAACTACAGTTTTGTTTGTTTTTTTTTTGTTTGTTTCTCTGGTTTTTGGAATTGAACAAATAAGACAAAATGGACATATGATTTTCTTTGGACGTTTTCATGTTGTTGCATTTATCAGTAATATGTAGAGTTGAGCGAAACGGGTCGAAAAAATTCAAAAGTCGCCGACTTTTGGCAAAGTCGGGTTTCATGAAACGAAACCCGACCCTAGGATGAGGTCGGCCATGAGGTCGGCGACTTACGCGCCAAAGTCGCGTTTCAAAAGTTTGTTTTGCGCTCTTTTTCAGCCAATCAGGATCCACGGACACTGTGGGCAACGTGATGACATAGGCACGGGTCACCACCATCTTTCAGAAGGGCATGCAAGTGATTGGCTTGCTTTGGTGGGCGTCACAGGGGGTATAAAAGGGCGTGCACGCCGACCGCCATCTTACTTCTGCCGATCTTAGTATAGGGAGAGGTTGCTGCTGATTCTGTAGGGAGAGCGTTAGGCAGGGAAGAAGACAAAAGAACTGCTTCTGCTGCTAGTGATTTGGCCTGCACAACACACAAGTCACTGTGTGTGCAGTGCAAGGGGAGGCTATATTGTGGTGTATCAGTGGTGTTGGTTGTTGGGCTGCCTTCTAAGGCTTCCTGACACGCTGGCATTGCTGTTTACCCACTGCTCCGCAAACTGCTTTTTTAAAAGCAATCCAATCTCCCTTATCCTCTAGTCACTTTTGTCACAGCTGTGCCATCGAGCGTGTCACATAGCGCTCAGATATCAGTGGGCCTCACACAATCTACAAGTGTCCAGTGTCCAAAAGTGTACGCAGAGATTCAAAATCTCCATTATCCTCTCGTCACTTTGGTCACAGGCAGCTGTGCCATCGAGCGTGTCACAGAGCGCTCAGATATCAGTGGGCCTCACACAATCTACAAGTGTCCAGTGTCCAAAAGTGTACGCAGAGATTCAAAATCTCCATTATCCTCTCGTCACTTTGGTCACAGGCAGCTGTGCCATCGAGCGTGTCACATAGCGCTCAGATATCAGTGGGCCTCACACAATCTACAAGTGTCCAGTGTCCAAAAGTGTACGCAGAGATTCAAAATCTCCATTATCCTCTCGTCACTTTGGTCACAGGCAGCTGTGCCATCGAGCGTGTCACATAGCGCTCAGATATCAGTGGGCCTCACACAATCTACAAGTGTCCAGTGTCCAAAAGTGTACGCAGAGATTCAAAATCTCCATTATCCTCTCGTCACTTTGGTCACAGGCAGCTGTGCCATCGAGCGTGTCACATAGCGCTCAGATATCAGTGGGCCTCACACAATCTACAAGTGTCCAGTGTCCAAAAGTGTACGCAGAGATTCAAAATCTCCATTATCCTCTCGTCACTTTGGTCACAGGCAGCTGTGCCATCGAGCGTGTCACATAGCGCTCAGATATCAGTAGGCCTCACACAATCTACAAGTGTCCAGTGTCCAAAAGTGTACGCAGAGATTCAAAATCTCCATTATCCTCTCGTCACTTTGGTCACAGGCAGCTGTGCCATCGAGCGTGTCACATAGCGCTCAGATATCAGTGGGCCTCACACAATCTACAAGTGTCCAGTGTCCAAAAGTGTACGCAGAGATTCAAAATCTCCATTATCCTCTCGTCACTTTGGTCACAGGCAGCTGTGCCATCGAGCGTGTCACATAGCGCTCAGATATCAGTAGGCCTCACACAATCTACAAGTGTCCAGTGTCCAAAAGTGTACGCAGAGATTCAAAATCTCCATTATCCTCTCGTCACTTTGGTCACAGGCAGCTGTGCCATCGAGCGTGTCACATAGCGCTCAGATATCAGTAGGCCTCACACAATCTACAAGTGTCCAGTGTCCAAAAGTGTACGCAGAGATTCAAAATCTCCATTATCCTCTCGTCACTTTGGTCACAGGCAGCTGTGCCATCGAGCGTGTCACATAGCGCTCAGATATCAGTAGGCCTCACACAATCTACAAGTGTCCAGTGTCCAAAAGTGTACGCAGAGATTCAAAATCTCCATTATCCTCTCGTCACTTTGGTCACAGGCAGCTGTGCCATTGAGCGTGTCACATAGCGCTCAGATATCAGTAGGCCTCACACAATCTACAAGTGTCCAGTGTCCAAAAGTGTACGCAGAGATTCAAAATCTCCATTATCCTCTCGTCACTTTGGTCACAGGCAGCTGTGCCATCGAGCGTGTCACATAGCGCTCAGATATCAGTGGGCCTCACACAATCCAAAAGTGTCCACTGTCCACAAGTGTGTGCAGAAATTCTAAATCTCCCCTGTCCTATAGACACCTTTTACCTTGTTTTACATTACTATATAGTTTGTTGGATTTTGTATACATTTCTACCAAAAATGAGGAAGGCTGGTGGAAGAGGCCGTGGAATTGGGCGGGGGTTGGCAGCTGGTAATGATGGTGTTGGTGGTGGATCTGATGGTAGTGGCAAGAGCAAAATAGGACCGAATGCAGGAGGTGCTGACCCTGCGTCATCGTCTGGCTACATAAGGCCTCGAACGCTTAGTTTTCTAGGAGTTGGCAAACCGCTTTTAAAGGCAGAGCATCAGGAAAAAGTTTTGTCTTACATTGCTGACTCAGCCTCCAGCTCTATCGCCTCCTCTTCTTCAGTTGTAAAAAGTAAAAGCACTGAGTCGTCATTGGAGGCTCATGTTCATGAACCACACCTTTCCTTGTGTCCTTCACCCCAACCAAGATTGAAGGATGACGCAGGCCATCCTACTGATTACTCCATGGAGCTGTTTTCACATACCATGCCTGGATTATCAAGTCAAATGGTGAATTACCCAGGCCAAGATGAATCTGACATGGAGTGCACTGATGCACAGCCGCTGATGGATGATTCTGCTGGTACATTCACTCAGAGCACTACATTGTCCTCGCAGTGTACAGAGCCAGATTTTGACCCTGATGAGACTCAGGTGCCCCTTCCCGCACACTATACCACCATACACGGTGACACAGAGGAAGGTGCACATGACATAGAAGAGGAGGTGATGGATGACCCAGTTGTTGACCCAGATTGGCATCCATTGGGGGAAGAGGGTGCTGCTTCCAATAGCTCAGATGAGGAGCATCCACAGCAGACATCGACATCGCAACAGCTGTTATCTGGCAGGCCCGGAGCACTCCAAAGACAGGTTCCAAACATCAAAAGAGTTGCTGGACAGCTTGTCCAGAGGGTCAAAAGATCACAGAGTGCTAGGCCGCAAAATGTCTGCCAAAGTAGGAAGAGTGCAGTGTGGCAGTTTTTTGAACAAAATCCTCATGATCAGGCCAAGGTTATCTGTAAGAAGTGTGCAAAGACCTTTAGCCGAGGGAAAAATCTGAAAAATTTGAATACCAGTTGCATGCTTAGACATTTAACCAGCATGCACTTGCAAGCGTGGACACAACACCAAACCTCAAGTGCCACATGTGCAACTGATCACAACGAAGGTAGTCAGCAACGCTACATTGTTTCCCCCACTGTAAGCCCACCAGTTAGCACAGCAGCAAATGTTGAGGTGTCGTTGCAAGGCCACAGCAGTCAGGGAATCCCACTGTTATATCAACGAAAGACTGATTCTAGGCCATCAGAAAGAACACCAACTCCATCACCATCATCAACCCTCTCTCAGTCCGCCCTGTCCACCGCTACTTCCACCATATGCAGCTCTCAAGTCCAGCTCACCCTCCCAGACACTATGAGTAGGTCAAGAAAGTACTCAGTCTCTCATCCGCGTACACTGGGTTTGAACGCCCACATTGCCAAACTAATCTCGTTTGAGATGATGCCCTTTCGGTTGGTGGAAAGCACAGCTTTCCGCGAACTCATGGCCTATGCAGTACCACGCTATGACCTACCCAGTCGCCACTTCTTCACTCGCAAAGCCATCCCAGCCCTCCACCATCATGTGAAAGACCGCATTGTCCATGCACTCAAGCAGTCAGTGAGCGGAAAGGTGCACCTCACAACTGATGCATGGTCCAGTCGGCATGGCCAGGGCCGTTACGTGTCCATCACTGCACACTGGGTTAATGTGGTGGATGCAGGGTCCACAGGGGACAGCGGTGGTGGGACAGTGCTGCCTAGCCCACGGTCTAGGAAACAGTTGGCTGTAGGCGTTCGACCCTCCTCCTCCTCCTCTAGAAGCGACAGCTCGTCCACAGAGCGCAGTCGTACGAGCACTCCATCTGCAGCTGCCACTGTTGCACACGATGTGTCCCCCTATCGAGCAGCTAGTGGAAAGCGTCAGCAGGCTGTGTTGCAGATGATGTGTTTGGGCGACAGATACACCGCCGAGGTGCTGGCCGAGTACTTGAAGCGACAAACTGAGTCATGGCTGGGCAGTGTACATCTTGAGGCAGGCAAGGTAGTTAGTGATAACGGCCGTAATTTTGTGGCAGCCATAGCCCTTTCAAAACTCAGCCACATACCTTGCTTGGCTCACACCTTGAACCTGGTGGTGCAGTGCTTCCTCAAAAATTATCCGGAGTTAACAGCCCTGCTCCAGAAGGAGCGAAGACTGTGCGCGCACATCCGCCGGTCGCCTGTACACTCCGTTCGTATGCAGAAGCTGCAGCGATTGCTCCACCTTCCCAACCACCGCCTCATTATCGACATTGCAACAAGGTAGAACTCCACCCTGCACATGGTGGAGCGGCTGTGCGAGCAGAGGCAGGCCATAATGCATTTGTGGGAGGATACATGGCCAGGCACTTTGAGAGCAGACATGGAGTTGACAGGCGTGCAGTGGTCGAAGCTGAAAGACCTTTGTAAAGTCCTTCAGTGTTTTGAGGAATGCACACGGCTGGTAAGCGCAGACGACGCCATCCTAAGCATGAGCATCCCACTTATGCGTCTGCTCATGCAAACTTTGACGCACCTTAAGGAGCAGGCGTCTGCAGCCAATGTTGATGAGGAGGAAGAGGAGGAGGGAATCCTTGATGACATTCAGCCATTGTCTGCTCAGGGACCTCTCCTGGACGAAGTGGAGGAAGAAGAGGAGGAGGAGGAGGAGGATGATGGTGATGATTACTTAGGGGAGGAGGATGCATCTCGTGGGGCAAGTGAAAATGTTGGCGTGGCAAGGTCTGGTACAGGGTTTGTGCGTGACTGGAGGGATGTGGATTTGCCAGAAAGTGCTCCTCCACCCAGCACTCGCAGTGCATCATTGGCACCGGGAACATTGGCCCACATGTCAGATTATGCCTTGCGGATCCTAAAAAGGGACCCCCGCATTGCCAAAATGATGAACGATGACGACTACTGGTTGGCCAGCATCCTGGATCCACGCTATAAAGGCAAATTACAAAACATCATGCCACAGGAGAACCTTGACCTAATATTGGCTAATAAACAAGCAACTCTGGTAAATCGGTTGCTTGAGGCATTCCCAGCACACAGCAGCGGTGATGGTTCTCACACGAGCCGTACGGGCCGGGGGCAGCTTGGCAGAGGTGTTCGTGGTGCACACAGCAGAAGTGGCGTTGGAGACAGGGGTTTCATGACAATGTTGTGGACTGATTTTTCAAATACCGCTCACACAACTGGTAATACTGCATCGATGGAAAGTGACAGGAGACAGCAGTTGTCAACTATGGTTACAAACTACTTTTCCTCCCATATCGATGTTCTCCCACACAGGTCATTCCCCTTTGACTATTGGGCCGCTAAACTGGACACCTGGCCTGAATTGGCCCAATATGCCTTACAGGAGCTCGCTTGCCCAGCTGCAAGTGTGCTATCGGAAAGAGTCTTCAGTGCAGCTGGATCAATCCTGACAGAAAAAAGGACCCGTCTGTCAACCCAAAATGTGGATGATCTAACCTTCATTAAAATGAACCACGCATGGGTTTCCAAGGATTTTGTCCCACCTTCCCCTGATGACACATAGGGTGACAGAAAAATGGCTTGCTTTGGTCCACCTCTTCCTGGTACTTCACCTATTTCGCCTTTTGCATCAGCTGAATGTCCAACATCAACATATGCCACTTTCTAAAACTCCCTAACTGTGCTGCCTCCCCCCCCCATGGCCGGGGTCACCACCTACCGCACGACACCGTGCGAGTGCCGTTGCCCTGGACAGGTGGGTAGGCCGACTCTTGGGCGCGGGCACTGGCACAGGGTCCCTCATAGTGCAATCAAGTGTCTCTGACGGCGGTGGTGCACATCCGCCGTCAGACACACCGCTGTACTATGAGGGGCCCAGTGTCAGTACCGACGCCCACGAGTGGGCCCCCCTTGCTTGGGCAGGGCCCCAGCATTTGCAATCTTTACCTCTCCCTGCTCCTCCTCTGTGTAATCTGGGCCGTCAAATCCATACTGTGCCTGACACCGTCTGAGCCTGCCTCCTGAGACATATATTTTGAATGTGTACGCTATCCATACATGTTATCCGGGGATACGGTACCCTTTCTAACCTTTGTGCAATGACGTGCAATCCATACTGGGCCTAACACCGTCTGAGCCTGCCTCATGCTGTATAGACATATATTTTGAATGTGTACGCTATCCATACATGTTATCCGGGGATACGGTACCCTTTCTAACCTTTGTGCAATCATGTGCAATCCATACTGTGCCTGACACCGTCTGAGCCTGCCTCCTGAGACATATATTTTGAATGTGTACGCTATCCATACATGTTATCCAGGGATACGGTACCCTTTCTAACCTTTGTGCAATGACGTGCAATCCATACTGGGCCTAACACCGTCTGAGCCTGCCTCATGCTGTATAGACATATATTTTGAATGTGTACGCTATCCATACATGTTATCCGGGGATACGGTACCCTTTCTAACCTTTGTGCAATGACGTGCAATCCATACTGTGCCTAACACCGTCTGAGCCTGCCTCATGCTGTATAGACATATATTTTGAATGTGTACGCTATCCATACATGTTATCCGGGGATACGGTACCCTTTCTAACCTTTGTGCAATGACGTGCAATCCATACTGGGCCTAACACCGTCTGAGCCTGCCTCATGCTGTATAGACATATATTTTGAATGTGTACGCTATCCATACATGTTATCCGGGGATACGGTACCCTTTCTAACCTTTGTGCAATGACGTGCAATCCATACTGGGCCTAACACCGTCTGAGCCTGCCTCATGCTGTATAGACATATATTTTGAATGTGTACGCTATCCATACATGTTATCCGGGGATACGGTACCCTTTCTAACCTTTGTGCAATGACGTGCAATCCATACTGGGCCTAACACCGTCTGAGCCTGCCTCATGCTGTATAGACATATATTTTGAATGTGTACGCTATCCATACATGTTATCCGGGGATACGGTACCCTTTCTAACCTTTGTGCAATCATGTGCAATCCATACTGTGCCTGACACCGTCTGAGCCTGCCTCCTGAGACATATATTTTGAATGTGTACGCTATCCATACATGTTATCCAGGGATACGGTACCCTTTCTAACCTTTGTGCAATCACGTGCAATCCATACTGGGCCTGACACCGTCTGAGCCTGCCTCCTGAGACATATATTTTGAATGTGTACGCTATCCATACATGTTATCCAGGGATACGGTACCCTTTCTAACCTTTGTGCAATCACGTGCAATCCATACTGGGCGTGAGAACGGCTGGCGAGCTGTTAAGCAAGCTACAGCACCTGTCCAGACAAGTACAGGGATTCCCTAGCGAGGAGACTTATTTGATTGTTTTCAATGTTGGGACAGCAATTTTTGGGGAGCACTATACTCTGGAGAATGATAGATGGGGCCCACCATACACTGGAACATTCCAAAGGTGGACATCAGACACTGGAGCAGCATTTACAGGGCCCATTATACACTAGAGCATTAGAAATGGGGCCCATTATGTTTGGAGCATTATTTGGGCCCATAAGACAGTGGAGCTTCATCCATGGGGACCAACATATACTGTAGCATTATGTGGAGCTCATCATATACTGTTTCAAACATTATATGGGACCAATGATTCTGTATGGAGAAATAGATGGGCCTCGTCATGAGATGTAAAAAGTGAGGTATTTTTCATTGTACTATACCGCTATTTCTCTGCCGTATCGGAGCATGATGAGTTGTGGTATGTGTTAAAGGGGCGCTCTTTCGCCCAGGGCACATGAAAACCTGGAGCCAGCCCTCCCCCCCACAAATTTAGCCAAATAACCCCCATTTTTCAGTGCGTAACTTGTATTATGAAGTTAATTAAGGTTGACAAGCTTAAGTAAGAAGAATTGATGCTTTTGGCATTCAAATGGGCACTGTGGGTGTGTTTCCTGTCCTCCTCTCACTGCCGACTTTTATTCCCCATTGACTTACATTGGGTTTCGTGTTTCGGGGCGACCCCGACTTT
Source organism: Dendrobates tinctorius (assembly GCF_039654945.1). NCBI lineage: Eukaryota > Metazoa > Chordata > Amphibia > Anura > Dendrobatidae > Dendrobates > Dendrobates tinctorius. The sequence goes on along the minus strand of NW_027361907.1, from coordinate 7,569,793 downwards.
TCCCTATAATCGGACGATCTTGCTCGACCCGACTTTTGGAAAAGTCGGGTTTCACGAAACGAAACGCGACCCTAAAAAACCAAAAGTCGCTCAACTCTAGTAATATGGGTTATTTATAGTAAAAAAAGAAAAAAAAAAAAAAAAAGGGGATGATGTAATGTATAATAATTAGATCTGTCTCTTTAAGCAAGCCAGACTTATGGGACTTGGGGGGTGGAGACAAGAGGGATGAGAAGGGAAGTTTCAGTTTCACTTCTGTGTAGCATGGGAATGCAACTGTTATGCTGTGTGCTGGAGGACGAAGAATAAAACATATCTAAAGTTTAATACCTTGAATTCTTCATAACGTGTGGATATTACAACAGCCTTGTCCTAGAGAAATGCATCACATACATTTCATCAATAATTGTGGAAAATGCATGACTGTTGAAATCAATTAAAATTAAGCAAATTGCCCAAAAGTTATTAAAACTTTATTAAAATGGATAACACACTGCTCAAAAAAATAAAGGGAACGCTTAAACATCAGAATATAACTCTAAAGTAAATCAAACTTCTGTGAAATCAAACTGTCCACTTAGGAAGCACTGATTAACAATCAATTTCACATGTTGTTGTGCAAATGGAATAGACAACAGATGGAAATTGTTGGCAATTATCAAGACACCCTCAATAAAGGAGTGGTTCTGTAGGTGGGGACCACAGACCACATCTCAGTACCAATGCTTTCTGGCTGATGTTTTGGTCACTTTTGAATGTTGGTTGTGCTTTCACACTCGTGGTAGCATGAGACGGACTCTGCACAAACGGTTAGTAACCTACTCTATGAGGATGGTCTGAGTGCCCGACCTCCACAGATGAGGGTTGTGCTCACAGCCCAACACCATGCAAGACGCTTGGCATTTGCCACAGAACACCAGGATTGGCAAATTCGCCACTGGCGCCCTGTACTCTTCACAGATGAAAGCAGATTCACACTGAGCTTATGTGACAGACGTAACAGAGTCTGGAGACGCCGTAGAGAGCGATCTGCTGCCTGCAACATCCTTCAGCATGACCTGTTTGGCAGTGGGTCAGTAATGGTGTGGGGTGGCAGATACATACCTGAGCCACTTATATGGGTTGTAGAGTCCATCTCATGCTACCATGAGTGTGAAAGCTCAACCAACATTCAAAAGTGACCAAAACATCAGCCAGAAAGCATTGGTACTGAGATGTGGTCTGTGGTCCCCACCTGCAGAAACACTCCTTTATTTAGGGTGTCTTGATAATTTCCATTAATTTCGAACTGTTGTCTATTCCATTTGCACAACAGCATGTGAAATTGATTGTCAATCAGTGTTGCTTCCTAAGTGGACAATTTGACTTCACAGAAGTTTGATTTACTTGGAGTTATATTCTGTTGTTTAAGTGTTCCCTTTATTTTTTGAGCAGTGTATATTTGGTACAGCTCTAAGGCATATTAGACATATTGCTCATCCTTATGCCACCTCGTGTCTGAGATAACCACACACCAGTACCACAAAAATCTATGAATCTTTACAAACTAACTCAATTTCACAACTCTTCGTCTTGCTACTTTCTCTTCACACCTTTAAAATGTAGTTAGAAAATGTTTATTTTAGCGCTTTCTGCTTAGAAAATTGCACCCATTATATTGGTATTAGAAAATACTAGCTAAATATGATCTTTACAGGCTCGGTCAAATTCTATTATTACAAGTTATTACAGAGCCTCTACAAAACCCAACATATTTCAATTTTCAACATTGAAATTGCAACACCAAGAATTGAAAAGTCATGAAATTATGAACATCACAGGTTAGATTGGCATGTAAATAATATGCAAACAGTGAAAAATAGTATCGAGTTTAAGCACCACATGCAAAAATATACACAGACTTACACAGCTTGGCAAGCTAGTAATGAAGTTATTAATGGTTGTGTGAGGAATGTTCTGCTGCCCCACTAAATACACTTGTATTGCAAATCATTAAGATCCGCTGCTGGCAACCTACTTTGCAATTGCTAATCAATGACATCCCAGATGTGCTTCACAGGAGAAAAATCTGGAGTCACTGCAGACCATGGTAGCATGTTTAGGTCACACAGTCTGCTCACATTAGCATCAGCAACACGTGATCTGGTGTTCTTGTGTTGAATGATGCTAAAGGGACACTTTTAATGGCCATAGCACAGGTTCCATGACAAAATCTAAGGCCAAGCTGTTAGTTTACCAGCAATGAAGATTGGAGGAGTCCAGTCTATGATACGTTATGACCCCCCACACCAAAATCCTGGGAGTAGGTCCAGTGTAACGTTCACTTATGAAGGCCTTTTCATGGTGCTGACTACACGGTCTTGTCAAATTTGAAAATGGTGTGTAGTGATCCATTCTGTATTGCAAGTGAAATTATATGTTGCCTATGTCTCTGCATGCTCTTCTCCTACCCTGGCAGGGATGCCGACTTACTCACCGCCACTGCTCTTCTCCCACACTTTCTTCTCCTCCTCCTCCTCCAGCTGCTGCCAAACTCGCAGATCCCCGAACACTGTGTTTAGGGCACTCACATCCTTCCTCACTCTTAGAGGGACAGCATCCAAATGAGATTTGGAGCAGGACCTGAGCACATGACTCCAATGGGAGATCGTTCCATGAGCATGCTCAGTAAGAGGACAGAAGGACTTAGCCTCAGGAGAGATTTGCTGCAAGGCAATCTCCTCTGCAATCTCTTCTGCAGTGAATAAAGAGCAGCAGACTGCAGAATGTGAAGGCCTGGATTCCTGCATAGCGACAGCAGAAACCTGACTCCTAACATTACCCCCCCTCCTAGGGCCCCCCTCCCTGAGACTTCCGACCTGCCAACTTGTGCCTATTAGTGGCGTAGGCCTCAGACTCGTCCGAAGGCAAGTCTGATGCCCAGGTAGGTGACAAGGAAACCCAGGACACGCGGAAGACATCAGGGATGGCCAGATCGCCAGGTTTGAGAAGGGACACACGGGAGACCACGGGAGCGGAAGTTAAAGTGGGATGCCGCCGTGTGTCGGCGGGCGGCGCCAATCTCCATTTGGAGAGGCTATCCCGTGAACAAAAGGCACATGCCAGAATATATTTTTTTACATCCCGAGCCCTGTGCAGCCACCAATAAGACCTAGACAGGAGTTTAGTGGTCTGCATATGGCTGCAGTGACCACCCCTCCTGGAAGCGTGTGCCCACGCGAGAACCCTCGGCCGAAAGTGATGAGGGACAAAGGTCTTACCTGGTGGCACAGAGTTTGGCCATTGTGGGGCGCTGTTGTCTGGAGCAACAGCATGTTGACAACGGTAACCACAAATGGAGTTTTGTGCCGGACACGCCTCGAGAACAGCGCGAGACACCTCCATGGGCTCAGTGGGTGGCATCTCTGGCTCGGGTGGTTCCAGAGGCTCAAAAAAGTTGGGAGCTGAGGTAACCTTCCGCTTGGATTGAGCACGCTCCATACAGCGCTCCGAAAAACGGAGGTCAATGCGGGTGGAGATGGCAATCAGCTCCTCCAAAGTTGCGGGTACCTCTCTGATAGAGAGAGCATCATTGACGTGCTCCGCCAAACCTCTCCAAAACACAGGGATAAGGGTTTTGTCGGACCACTACAGCACGGAAGCCAGTGTCCGAAAACGAACGGCATACTGACTAACCTAGAGGGATCCCTGGGTCAAAGCCAGAAGCTGAAGAGAGGTGTCGTGCGTGACCCGTGGACCGAGGAAGACCTGCTTAATAGCTGTTAAAAACTGAGCAGCAGTCCAAACCTCTGGGTCACCACGCTCCCATAGTGGCATAGCCCACTCCAACGCCTTGCCCGACAGTAGGGAGACAATAAACCCCACCGTGGCCCACTCCGTAGGGAATCGCGCAGCCAGTAGCTCCAGCTGGATAGAGCACTGGCTGATGAAACCCCTACAGAAGGCGCCATCGCCAGAAAATTTATCGGGCAACGGGAGGCGGGTAACTGTCGGCGCGTGGGAGGACGTGGACAAACGCGTAACCGCGTCAGTGAGTGCTTGCACAGCAGCTTCGTTGGATTGCACAGCTGAGAGAGCCCTCTCAAGAGTGGCCAATCGGCCCTCAAGCTACCGAATGCACTGCAAGAGTTGCTGCTGTTCTGCCATCACTAGCCAGACCCTGGCGCTAGAATAATGTTAGGAACGGCGGAAAGCACTAAATAAAAATATAAATAAAGTGCGTTCGCCGCTTGGGGTCCACCGTGCGGTAGGTGGTATAACCGCTTCTAGACGATGGCAGAGCCATATGGCGGACGTGCGCACGGGGTTAGCCTTCACCCTGGTGCGTAAAGCAATCGCTGTTTAGTCACAGAGATGGCAAAAACATAAAGTACTGAGCATGTTAGGGGCACAGGAGCTCAGAGCAATAACACACACGGTAAGCGGTCACAGGAATAGCCCAAGATGGCGGCACTAAGTCCTTCTAGACCTACCGTGTGTGTCCGAGTATACAGCGTCGCAGCCGCGAATGCTCAAGTGGGCTGCTACTGCAGCGCGGCGTGAATACTGACGCTCAACGACACTGCTGAGTATGGAGCAATAGCGCGCTGGCACTGGTAGTAACTCAATCCCTCACACAAGCGTATTATTAAAGGGAAGGGGTTTCAAATGAGTCATTCACCAGATCATGCATCCATCAAACATTCACTCAGCAGCAAGTATGTCTATACTAGGGCATGGCGGAACAGCCATGCGCGCCTTTTATAGCAGCCGGGACCTTCCGCACGCTTCCAGATTTCTGAGATGGACAAATGAGATTTGGAGCAGGACCTGAGCACATGACTCCCGATCTCCAATGGGAGATCGTCCCATGAGCATGCTCAGTAAGAAGATAGAAGGACTTAGCCTCAGGAGAGATTTGCTGCAAGGCAATCTCCTCTGCAATCTCTTCTGCAGTGGATAAAGAGCAGGAGACTGCAGAATGTGAGGGTCTGGATTCCTGCATAGCGACTGCAGAAACCTGACTCCTAACAGTGCTCACCTGTATACCAGCTGTAACTGCATGCACTTGCCGGTGCCCACCTGTATATCAGCCATGCCTGCATGCACTTGCCTGTGCCCACCTGAATACCAGCTGTACCACCTGCACCTGCCTGAGCACACTTGTATACCAGCTTTACCTGCCTGCACTAGCCAGTACCTGCTTGTCTACAACCCATGCCTGCCAGCACCTGCCGCTCCTGGCTTCTTGCTGTGCCTGCCTGTACCAGTTGAACTTCCCTTCTTGGCTGTTAGTCCTGTCCCTTGGAGGTAAGCTGCCGTCATGCATCCAAGGTCAATTCTTGTGTAGTGCCTAGTTATGTCCCTCCAGGCTCTCCTCAGATTGAGGCATGACCATGCCAGACTGCAAATTACTCCTGCTTCTGTGGGCAGCCTGCACTGCCTAAATGTACTGCTATGGCATGCAGTCTCTCCAGACTTCTCTTCTTGAGCACATCTGAGATATCATTAGTCAGCAATTGCAAAGGGAGCTGCCAGCAGTAGATCATGATGATTTCAGTGACTATATGCATTCAGTGTGGCATTCCTCTGACAACCATTATTAAACTCATTGATAGCATGCAAAAACTGTGTAAATACATATATTTCTGCTTGCGTCATTTTTACTTGCTACTAAATAAATTGAGATATTTTTAAACTTTCTTTCCAATTTTTGATCATTTGCATTTCAATAACATATCTATCGATCTTGTGATTTCCATAATTCCACAAGTTTTCATTCTTGATGTATTAGTTTTAATGTTGTGGAGTGTATAATCCATGTACATGCTGTATGTAAACATTCATTTAGAAAGCAATTGAGTGAAATAGATAGTAGGCCTGTTTCATCAAGACCCATGTTGTTCATGGCAGTCTTGATAAGTGGGCATGGTGGAGTAAGATGCTCGTGATTCATGGAGAGGTGCACGCCTGTTCATGAATCAGGAGCATTGTGTGACGTACAGTTCTCGATGTGCCTTGTCATAAACACTACTCTAGCTTTTGCGTGGATGCTTGTACTCATTATAAATTTGATAAGAGGTGGTTCCCACGACACTATCCAGCTTGCCTATTTTGGCGAACCAGGGAGAAGCCGGCTAGTAGTCGTGAAATTGAGTTGCACCTAAATTTTGCTACTTTTCTTAGCTTTTGTCACAGAATTCTGGTGTAAAAGCATTGATGAATCAGGCCCATACATCCAAAAAATATCACAGAAAAAGAGCAGCCATATTTGCTAATTCCTGATGGCAATATTAATGTTCTGCAGGATGCAGCAAACACCATGATAAAAGGCAGAAACAACACAAATGCAAAATACTGATGAACAACCACATACATACCTAGAATCCATAGAGGGTTGGTTTCTTTGTATTATAGATGCAGACAAATAAGGATTGTATAAGATGCCACAAAAACTTATAATGCACCATGTCAGCTTACAGCCTCTTAGTGATGCCCATACTATTAGACAGTGGGGTGCCCAGCACTCATAAACCCCACAAGGACAAACTTCCCATTTCCATTATCCGTCTGCATTTATTATACAGCCCCTACTTCCCTGTGGATGGGAGGTATATAAGTGATTGTTCATTAGTGTTTTTCACCTGTGCTGCCTTCACCATTAATCATGGGGTCTGCTGCATCCTGCAGTACATTAGTATTATGACCATGCATGGGTAAGTGTGATTGATATTTTCTGTGATTTTTGGTAACACTCATTTACCCAGCAAGATTTCCAAGAATTACTGTAACCTAAACTTCGTTAATTTTTGTTTTTGCACTTTCATTTTTACGGTTTTTACTTTGCTGTAAAAATGACCTGGAAAATGTATTTTACAGGTTGGTGCATTTGCAGTTTTGTTTTTAGATTTCACTGCTTTTAAAAATATCAGAATTTAAAAAAAATGGTTTATGTTGCCATATTCTAAGACCTTTGCTTCTTTTTTTGTGTATGAAGCTGTAGCTGTGGTACCAAATATTTTCCTAATTATTTTTTTTTTTATTTTCAGAATGGAAAAAGAGGACTGATTTGATCTTTTAGGCTTTTTAGTTTTTAAATATGTATTATATATATTAATGTATAATATTTCTGCATACTTTTTAGTTCCCTTAAACTGCGATCTGTTGATCGCTTGTCCAGTGCACTGAAATGTTTAAGCATTGCAGTATATTGCCAACACTCCAACCCCCTAAGGAGCCTATCCACAAACTGTGCTTCATAGGAGTACATACGTGGGACTTCAGAAGGTCACTGGCTCCAATAGAAAAACCATCAGCATACTGCAATTCTGTTATGGGGAATAGATGGACTAGTAAATCTTCTGATGAAACCACTTAAATTCCACTGTAAGCAATTGACAGTAGCATCTAAGTGATTAAATAAGAACAATTGCAGCTAGATTGTGAATAATCTTTTTATGCAGCAATTTAATTTTGTTTATTGCTATTTTTTTTATTGCTAACATATTTTAATTAGCTTTTACAAAGGTGCTACATTTGAATTTTATTACTAATTATTGATTTTGTAATGTGGCAGTAAAATTTTGGTTTGTCTGGGATTTGGATCCATTTGTCCAAAAATAACTAAAAAAGGGTCTAGCACCCTTGATTGGGCATATCATCAGAATCTTTATCAGAAATCTTTCTAAAATCATTAGAATCTTTAGCAGAAGAATATCAAATTGATTCACATGACTGCTGACCAAATGCAAAGTGCTTACAAATGACATCTTCATTACCTACATAACATCACTACCAGCTTAAAGCTATCTTCACACGTTGCATTTTTGTAGTGTTTTTGTTTTACACCTTTTTAATGTAAATTTTAAGCTTCATTTCACAGTACCAGCAAAAGCTATGAAATTTCAGAATTGGACTGAATTGGAAAACTATTATGTAAGTAATTGACACTTGGCGCTTTTCCACTGGAAGAAAGAAAATATTCCCAGATGCAGCAGGTGATGAACAGGCTCTGTGCCGGTGCCTGTTAAAAAATGTTAAACTGATAAGTAACCATGCCGCCTCCTTCAGCGTTGCTTCTGGCCGGAGCGTGCGAGGCTTCGGCATCCTCCTCAGATCCAGCAGCAGCAGCCCCTTGCTGAGCACCAGCACCTAGCCTACCTCACCGAGCACTAGTCATCACAAGTAAGTGCACTAGGTCCAGCACCTTGTTTAACCGCGAGCACACGCTGCTACTCACATTCATTTAATCCACAGTGCCTGAGCTTAAGTTGCTCCCTATCTGAAAACATCAACCTTGATCCAGTGTTTTTTCTATTCATTCTGCAGTAAGTGTAGCTAAGGCCGGGGTCATACTAACCGACACAAAATACGGTCCGTAGTTTACATGCGTAATACGGATGAATGACCCCTAAATAGTTCTTCGTATGTCATCCGTAAGCAAGGTGTTGTTGCGTATTTTGCGCATGTCTGCATCCGTATGTAATCCGTATGGCATCCGTATGCAATCCGTATGACGAGATTTTCTCGCAGCCTTGCAAAATGGACATTTAACGGTTTTGAGGCCTGCTAACTATTTAAATCATTAGCCTGCACCCTATTTATTGCCTCAGGAACAGGTGGCTGCCTCCATTCTGTCCATTTGTGACCTTGCCTTCACTAGGTGTGTTGCTGTTATATGTGCAACATGGCAAACAGTCTGAGTTTCAACACAACTGAGCAGGTTCTCTTCAACTGGCTTTTGTCACGCCGCTTTGGCCAACCATACCCAGTGATAGTGGATCCGCGGAGGAGGAGACGCATGTGGGTCCATCCACTTTTGAGGCAACGACTCACAAGAGATCATTTTCACCGCCTCTATTCTTCTATGCGGGAGCATCCTGTAAAATTCTACCTATACTGTCGCATGAGCCTTGCAACATTTGATCAACTCTTGAAGACAGTGCGCCCTGGGACAACCTTTCAGGACATAAGGATGCGCAAAGCTATATCTGCAGAGGAGCGACTTCTACACACAATTCGGTATGTACTACACAACCACATTCTCTATGTTCATAATGTGTTGGCCAAAGCATGTATTTTTGGCTTATTGGACTAAGTTTAATGCCCTCATCTTAGTCCACATATGTTTCAACTTACAGACCAGAATGTTATGTGTAATATGTACTGAATATCACTTAGTAATTGTGCAATCAAATATGTGTGTGTTAGCCGCTCTGAATTCCTAACAAGTTTGGTATGTATGTACCTGCTTTTTTTGGAATTTGTGCATTCTAAAATCTTCCTTTTCTGTTGTTCTTCAGCTTCCTGTCCACTGGCCTGTCTTATACCGCCCTCCACCATGAGATTCTCATTGGAAGATCTACCATTTCTGGCATAGTCAGGTCAACATGTATTGAAATCTGGACAAGACTACATCAAGTCGTCATGCCCGAGCCCAGGATGGAAGACTGGCTGAGGATATCAAGGGACTTTGAGGAGGAATGCCACTTTCCAAATTGTATTGGGGCCCTTGATGGCAAACATATCCGGGTGCGTAAGCCGCCGAACTCTGGCTCCCAATTCTTCAATTATAAACAATACTTTTCTGTTGTATTGTTGGCTCTGGCCGACCCTCAATACAAGTTTCTAATTGTTGACATTGGGGCCTATGGAAGGATGGGAGACTCTCGAGTCTTCAATACTTCCATTATGGCTCGGCGGCTACGCACCAACCAGTTGGATCTACCACCACCACGCCAGCTACCAGGCTCCACTCTAGAATCAGTCCCTTATGTCCTTGTGGCTGATGAGGCGTTTCAGTTAACACGCAATGTCATGAGGCCATATCCCCGGCGCAACCTTGACCACAGGCGCAGAATTTTTAACTTGTGCCTATCACGTGCTCGGCGACTGGTGGAGTGTTCCTTTGGCATTCTTTGTGCCAAATGGCGGGTACTCCAGTCTGCCATTCAGCTGAGTGAACAAAATGTTAATGAAGTAGTTAAAGCTTGTGTGGTTCTTCATAACTTCTCCAGGATACATGATTGTTCCTTCTCTGCTGGTGTTGTGCGTAGGCCGGACAATGTGCGTAGGGTGAGACCACCTATCAACCCTCAACGTAGACCGCTCTCTGGGCTCAAAGTGCGTGATATTTTCACTAATTACTTTATGTCACCTGAGGGGGAAACTTCTTGGCAAGAGCATGCTGTATCTATGTTATAATTTTTGGTTTTATGTGTGTCTAAATATATATATTTCTTCCCCCTTCTGATTCTATGACTGTTTAATTGCATTGGTAAGCATATGTTTTTATGCTGACACGGTTTTTCAGAATTCAGACAGAGACGTAAACTGTAGTAGACAAATTTTTACTTTTGCCTTTTTTTATTTATTTATTTTTTTTAAAGGCAAACATATTATTGCCATATGATAACTGGGGCAATGGACCAAATTGGCCTTTTTGCAGATGTGAACATTTTAGTAAAATACAATTTTCACACATATCCAAAAAAAAACAGAATGCAAGAACAAAATTGGTACATTAGACATTTTGAATCCAAAGGAAAAAAGAGGTGGTTTCCATCATCAAAATTATATAAAAAAGATAAAACTCACATTTATTAGGAAGGTTTTCAAATCATATTAATAAGACACCATGACAGGCAAGACTACCTTACGTGTTTCTGACACATATTACATGTCTGTAAAAAAGACAATATTTCACCGCGCTATACTGGGAAAGTCAAAGGATCAAAATAGACTACTCACTTGATAATGCCTAGAAAAGGCGTGCTGCCCTTATTCAATTAGTCACTTTTTTGGCAGCTAAATATATTCCCAAATCAAGGCGAACAGCCTCAAGAACATCACGCTCTCTCTATGTATTATCAAGTGAGTAGTCTATTTTGATCCTTTGACTTTCCCAGTATAGCGCGGTGAAATATTGTCTTTTTTACAGACATGTAATATGTGTCAGAAACGCGTAAGGTAGCCTTGCCTGTCATGGTGGCTTATTAATATGATTTGAAAACCTTCCTAATAAATGGGTGTTTTATCTTTTTTATATAATTTTGATGATGGAGACCACCTCTTTTTTCCTTTGGATTGGGATTCAGAGCACCAGTTGAACCACACTGGACATCTCCTGGCATCAGACCGCTTATGGACACTGATGTACGGTATGCGTAAAGAATTTGCATGTTTTTATGCCCTTATAAATTGTGGAAAGTTGGGGAAGGAGAAGGTGGAAGAGCAGCCTATGGTTGCTGCTGGCTACTTTGGCCAACATCCCACTGTGTGGGGGCATACTGTTGTCCATGATGTGGTTAGTGTCCTTCCTCCTGGGATTGTTGGGGGTACTGGCCAGAGTAATAATGAAGAGAGGCATCTTGTTGGCTCGGGTAGGCCCTTGTCTCATACCCACCAATATAGCCATGTCGTCCCCAACCAGGTTGGGACCAGCCTCCAACACTGGGTGGGAAAAAGTGGCCATATTGTTGGGGTTGGCTAGAGGCAGACATATGTTGCTGGTGTTGTAAAGGTTGGGTAGGGGGAGGAAGGGGGTGGGGTGTAGGCCCACATATTTGAGGATCCTCAGAGCCTGCTTGAGCAAGCATCTGTGTTGATGGTCTCATGCGCATTAGATTTCGGGGGGAAAGCTGCCACCTCTCCAGATATTCAAACAGCTCATATGGGGTATTGGGGGGTGTGCTTGCATCAAGCAGGATCTGAAAACATCCTCGAATACGGAGCCTCACCTCACGGGAAAGGGCACGTAGATAAAGGGCCAGGCTACGTGAGTATGCCTCCTCCCCATCATCTGTATTCACTCTAGCCAGATAGTTGAGGACCCCTGTGTCCACATTGGTCCAGGTATCTTGGGCAGGAATCTGGCGCCTTCTTCGTCCTCGCCGGGATGTTACAGCAGGCTGTGGGGAGGCCCGGAACTGGCCAGTTGGGCTGCTGCTCATGTTGCCCTGCTCCTCCAGTATGGGTGATGGTGCAGCAGCAGACGGTCCTGGTGGTGGGGTTTGTGGCGTAGGCAATGGGTTCTCCTGGATGGATTCTTCACCCATGCTTCTTGTAGGGGAGAAGATGGGCCAGCCATCTCATCCCCTACAGGATCAATGATGGGCTCTGTATCTGAGCCCGCTCCTCTATCCGTAAGGTTGGACTGAGTTCTGTTATGAAATAGAACAGAGCCAAAAATACATTAAAATTTTTGGCCCTGTAAAGTATCGGTGTAATGTGGTGTGAGGTATCGACTTACGGTCTCAGATCCAGAATAGGGGCGAGGAAGGTGAGGCGGTCATAATAGATGTATTTTCGCTTGACGTAGCCCGCATCACCACTCCTGGACCGCTGCTGACGTTCCCGCCTGTACTGATCGCGGATGCTGCGCCAGCATCTCATCACATCTTCCACTGCAATGTGACAGGAAATATTCTCAATTTAACATATTTGATCGGTCAAATTTGCTACCAGTAGTCTAGGCATGTGGCCTTCTGGGGTGTGCTTTCTACCCAGGGTGGCATTTCTAATTGGGGCATCCAGGCCAGATACACAGGGTCAGAATAGTTCATGTATCAAGTAACTACACTTAATAACTTGGTTGGCTAAGAGGATGAGGAGCTTGTGGCCTGGGCCTAATTATGGCAGTGTCAAACCATGTGTCACATCAAAATCTACCCGCCTCATGAGGAAAAAAGTACAAGCACAGGAAGGGGGGGGGGGGCTGATTCTATATGCATTTTTTTATGTGAGGTAATTTTAATAATTTTTTGGCTTGTACTTATTCAGTTTCTGCTGCTCCTCACGTGGCCGATCACCAAAATCATGGAACATCTGGTGACATATGCGCCTCCATGACGCCTCCTTTCTTGCCCGGTTCGCATAATGGGCATCACGTTGGTCCCAAAGTACTGGTCGCTCCTGCACCAGTACAATGAGCATCTCCACATTTAGGAAATATGGCGCCATGACGCTGCTGTACTCCGTGGAGGCGTACTTCCTGGATGTCTGGAGCGCTTTCTGAGCTCATTTGCATGTCTAGGCTTCCTTATGATGGATTGGCCCATTTCCTGTCACCAGCCAAAAGACCTGCGTATTTCTCACAAGTCACACGTGTGGTCCGTGTGTAATCCGTATTTTTTGCGCACCCATAGACTTGCACTGGTGTACTACGGGCGTAGCACGCTGACAATCGCAGCATGCTGCGATTGGCACGGACCGTAGAATACGGACGAGAAATATACTGCTGTGGGGAGCAAACCCATAGAGAATCATTGGTCCGTGTGTATTGCGTGCTTTTAACGCCTCTCACTCGTCCGTATTCCTCTCTAGTGTGACTCCGGCCTAAGGCTACTTTCAGACTTCAGATTCTTAAATCCGGCGGCCTGCGGCGAAAAGTTGTCAAACCTGATCCGGTAGAAGCCGCAGCCCGCCGGATCATCTGTTTTTGCCGGATACGGTGCAGGAGAGGGAGAAAGAGTCTTTGCGCATGCGCTCTGCAAAAAAGCGGTCCGGCGCTGTCAAAAGACGTTGCATGCAACTTTTTTTGCAGACGCCGGACAGGCATTTTTTTGCCGTTTCTGGCAAAAGCCGGACACGCCGCATGGCCATCAGGCGCAATGCGGCGATAATGTAAGTCTATGGGAAAAAAGCCACATCCGGTGGCAACAGGCACCAGATCCGGTTTTTACATTTTTCGCCGCATCGCGCCTGATGCTTCAAAACGGAAATCTGAAACTAGCCTTATGTCTGCCATCAAAGCAGCCCTTATTTATCTTCTCTTGTCATTGTTTTAACATTTACTCTTACCATTTCCCTCTATCAGAAATCTTTATTGTAAGCACACCTAATCCTGTTGCTTCAGCATTGGTTGTATCGACCACAGCACCTTTTTTTTTTTTTCTGGACTGGACAGACAAACTCAAGTGATTGTTACAGGCCCAGTTGTATTGCTCACAATTATGCTAAAAAGGTTAATTTAATTTGACTCTTTACTCTTTATCCAGCAGTTTTTATATACGGATTCATGGTCATTAATTATGACAGTGTGAAACATCTCTGATTCTGAGAAAACATCTTTGACTGCGAGATTCTTCCCACACCACTAAGTGAGTATCCGGCAACCGGAATGTTCCTTTTTTTTTTTCCCCCCAGTATAGCGCAGTGTATTCCTTTATTTATGAATTGGAAAACTGCTGCGTTTTTGAAAACTGAAGCACGTCACTTTCAGTATTTTTTTCAGCACCCATAGAAAGCAATGAGTAAGTTAAAAAATGTAGCAAAATCGCAGCAAAAAACGCAGGAATCAAGGTTTGCTGCATTTTTGGTGCAGAAAACTCAGGAAGTTGCATGATGCTTTTTTTGGTGGGCACTAAACTTTATCTGCATGCACAAGAGACAAATGTACCTGAATAAAAACAGCAAAAATGCAGCAAAACCTGCTTTTTCTACGCAGCTTCTTTACTACCAAGAGAGCAGTTTTTGCCTGCAGAAACAGAATGCAGCAAAAATGCAACGTGTGAACATAGCATAACAGAGAATTTTTGCAATGTGATGTATTAAAACGAGGGGAAAATGTAATTAACTTCTTGTCATACATTGCAACAAATCCTGCGCAGGCTGGCCAAGTCTACATACCAAAGAACGAAATGAGTTCTAGGTGTTTGTGGCATCTTTATAATGTATTTTATGAAACATGTTAGCTGCCCTGTAATTATCTCAACAATTAAATTCAGATTACAATGCTTTTGTGAAAAGTAAGATTTCATCATTGTCATTGTTTTGGTGCCAAATTATGGTGCAATGTTACAAAGAAATTATATGAAATTATAGTAATAACCAGCAGCGCGGTCTGCATCTAGAGAACATAGGTAAACAAATGAATGTGATAGCGACTCAGACACAAGCCAATATACAGAAGTGAGGCTGTTGGTGCCTATTCAGAAACCCTACCAATAGCAATGCCCCGTTAGAGAAATATGGCACAAATATCTAGTCTATCTGAAGCATTAATGCTAAAGTCACTATTTTTTTTTAAATTGTATAGTTGAGTAGATAGGGGAGTGATTGCTTAAAAAAGACATTCCTTAACCCCCATCCCGACCAGTGACACAGCGCATGTGTCATTAAAGTCAGTGCCAATCCGACCAATGACGCATATGCTGTGTCATGACTTGAAAGCCCCCCTGCCGGTCGGGTGACTGGGGTCAATGAAAGGTCACCCAACCCGCAGGTACAGGGGGCTTTGTACTTCACCCCAGGGGAGGTGGCTTTGCCCCCCTGTGGCTACGATCCCTCTGATTGGCTGTTAAAAGTGAAACAGCCAATCAGAGCGATAGTAATATTTCATCAGTTAAATATGATGAAATATTACAATCCAGCCAAGGTCGATGCTGCAGTAGCATCGGACATGGCTGGAGGCACCGATCCTACCCCCCCACAGCTAACGGGGCGATCTGATCCCCGCCACCAAATGACAGTGGCGATCTGCTGCCGCTTTCCTGATCTTCCCCCCGGTACCTAGTATGTCCCTCTGGCCATCCCGGTGTCCCGCCGTCCCTGATCATGAGCGCCGCCATCTTGAAAAATGGCGGGCACCTGCGCAGTGCGCCCACCGGAATCTGCAACGCTGCAGATTCATTCATTCATTTTGATCACTGTGATAAACTTTCACAGTGATCAAGATGAAAAAAAGTAAATAAATCCCCCCTTTATCACTCCCCTAGGTAGGCACAAATAATAAAAAAAGAAAATATTTTTATTTTTCCATTAGGGTTAGAATTAGGGTTAGGGTTGGAATTAGAGTTAGGGTTGGAAATAGGGTTAGGGTTAGAATTAGGGTTAGGGTTGGAATTAGGGTTAGGGTTGGAATTAGGGTTAAGATTAGGGTTCGGGGTATGTTGGGGTTAGGGTTGTGGTTAGGGATGTGTTGGGGTTAGGGATGGAGTTAGAATTGAGGGGTTTCCACTGTTTGGGCACATCACAGGGTCTCCAAACGCGACATGGCGCCACCATTTATTCCAGCCAATTTTGCATTCAAAAAGTCAAACAGTGCTCCCTCCATTCCGAGCCCCGATGTGTGCCCAAACAGTAGTTTACTCCCACATATGGGGTATCAGCGTACTCACAAAAAATTGCACAACAACTTTGGGGTCTAATCTCTCCTGTTACCCTTGGGAAAATAAAAAATTGGGGGTTAAATAAATTGTTTTTGTGGAAAAAAATGATTTTTTATTTTCACGGCTCTTCGTTATAAACCTCTGTGAAGCACTTGGGGGTTCAAAGTGCTCACCACACATCTAGATAAGTTCCTTGGGGGGTTTAGTTTCCAAAATGGGGTCATTTATGGGGGTTTCTACTTTTTAGGCACATCAGGGGCTCTGCAAACGTAACATGACGCCCGCAGACCATTCCATCAAGTCGGCATTTCAAAACGTCACTACTTCCCTTCCGAGTTCCGACGTGTGCCCAAACAGTGGTTCCCCCCACATATGGGGTACCAACGTACTCAGGACAAACTGGACAACAACTTTTGGCATCCAATTTCTCCTTTTACCATTGTGAAAATAAAAAATAGCGGGCTAAAAAATCATTTTTTGAGGAAAATTTTTTTTCATTTTCACAGCTCTGCGTTATACACTTCGGTGAAGCACTTGGGTGTTCAAAGTGCTCACAACACATCTAGATAAGCTCCTTGGGGGTATAGTTTCCAAAATGGGGTCATTTGTGGGGGGTTTCTACTATTTAGGCACATCAAGGGCTCTGCAAACGCAACATGACGCCCATAGAACATTCCATCAAAATCTGCATTCCAAAATGGCGCACCTTCCCTTCTGAGCTCTCCCATGCACCCGAACAGTGGTTCCCTCCACATATGGGGTATCGGTATACTCAGAAAAAATTGCACAACAACTTTTGTGGTCCAATTTCTCCTTTTAGCCTTGTGAAAATAAAAAATAGTGGGCTAAAAAATAATCTTTGAGGAAAAAATGATTTTTTATTTTCACTGCTCTGCGTTATAAACTACTGTGAAGCACATGGGGGTTCAAAGTGCTCACCACACATCTAGATAAGTTCCTTGGGGGGTGTAGTTTCCAAAATGGGGTCACTTGTGGGGGAGCTCCAATGTTTTGGCACACAGGGGCTCTCCAAACGCGACATGGTGTCCACTAACGATTGGAGCCAATTTTCCATTCAAAAAGTCAAATGGCGCGCCTTCTCTTCTGGGCCCTGCCGTGTGCCCAAACAGTGGTTTATGACCACATATGAGGTATCGGTGTACTCAGGAGAAATTGCCCAACAAAGTTTAGTATCCATTTTATCCTGTTGCCCTTGTGAAAATGAAAAAACTGAGGCTAAAAGAAAATTTTTGTGAAAAAAAGTACTTTTTATTATGAATCAATTTGTGAAGCACCTGGGGGTTCAAAGTGCTTACTATGCATCTAGATAAGTTCATTGGAGGGTCAAGTTTCCCAAATGGGGTCACTTGTGGGGGAGCTCCAGTATTTAGGCACACAGGGACTTTCCAAACGCGACATGGCATCTGCTAAATATTCCAGCATATTTTCCATTCAAAAAAGTCAAATGGCGTTCCTTCCCTTCCGAGCCCTGCTGTGCGCCCAAACAGTGGTTTATGACCACATATGAGGTATCAGTGTACTCAGCAGAAATTGCTCAAGAAATTTTAGGATCCATTTAATCTTGTTGCCCATGTGAAAATGAAAAAATTGATGCTAAAAGAACATTTTTGTTGGAAAAAATAAAATGTCCATTTTTTCCATCCACTTTGCTTTAGTTCCTGTGAAGCACATGAAGGTTTAATAATCTTCTTGAATGTAGTTTTGAGTAGCTTGAGGGGTGTAGTTTTTAGAATGGTGTCACTTTTGGGTATTTTCTGCCATATAGACCCCTCAAAATGACTTCAATTGTGAGGCGGTCCCTAAAAAAAATGGTTTTGTAAATTTTGTTGTAAAAATGAGAAATCACTGGTCAACTTTTAACCCTTATAACTTCCTAACAAAAAAATGTTGTTTCCAAAATTGTGCTGATGTAAAGTAGACATGTGGGTAATGTTATTTAGTAACTATTTTGTGTCACATAACTCTAGTTTAACAGAATAAAAATTCAAAATGGCAAAATTTTCAAAATTTTCGCCAAATTTCTGAATTTTTCACAAATAAACGCAAAAATTATCGACCTAAATTTACCATTAACATTAAGCCCAATATGTCACAAAAAACAATCTCAGAATCGCTAGGATCCGTTGAAGTGTTCCTGAGTTATTACCTCATAAAGGGACACTGGTCAGAATTGCAAAAAATGGCCTGGTCATTAAGGTCAAAATAGGCTTGGTTATGAAGGGGTTAAATAGGAGAAGATTAAAAGCTACCTACTATTTAAATCTATTTTTTATATGTACCCCCACCGATTGCTCAAAACACCCACTGCCTCAATAAAAAGTCTATAAGCTGGTACATAGAATGGAGAACTGGCTCATATACTTTCTATTGAGCCCATAAACCACTCTGTGCATGTGTAATTGCTGAGGGCTGCTGCTTGAAGAAGTGAGTGCATCAGATCAGTGTTTTGAATAATCTATGGAGGTCTCAGGACTAGAGTTGAGCGGATTTGTTCGGATTCCCTCTTATTCGGCAAGCTATAACTCTTACCAAATAAGCTGCAGAGGGAACTCGACTTCCTGGATTACGCTGGCCGATCATGCCTGACATGCTATATTTCAAATCTCTGACCCAAGGACAGTCATGGAAACTAATGTAACTTAACTTCAATGGGGACCATTTGGATACAATTAACCCCTTTCCCACCTTAGACATATCCAAGCTATATCTAAGGTGTGCTCTCCCTGTTTATTGCGAGCTCTGGCTATGAGCCTGTAGAAACTGCAGGAATGTGGGATGTCATCACGGACAGGAGGCAGATCAAGAGTTAACAGGTTTATTGTCAACAAATAAACTCTGCGCAGGGAGTAGCAGGACAAAGGGGGAGGTGATCAGGAGAAGGGCAGAACTGGGAAGGGGTAGGACAGGGACGGACGATAGGTCAATAGGAAAAGGCAAAATCTTATCAGTCTGTAGTCTTGATTGCAGCGTCTTGGTTCTCCAAAGGAGGCACTGACAACAGCGGCACATGATGTCTTCAAGGTGTCTGTAGAGGATAGGATTCCAATCCACGGAGCAGGAGAAGAGTCTCTGAAGGGCGTGGGGAGCTCCTGTATCCAGGAACTCCAAATAATGCTAGTTCAGTATAAGTAACCGCCGGAGTGAGCCTTCACTACGCCGTGTATTAAGAACTTGGCTGAAAGGCTCTGGCCTAGTCACCTGCAGCTTAGAGCAGAGAGTGGGTGTTACAGTCTCTGGTCTCGACTGTGAGTCACCTCCCAGCACGGAGGATAGCGGGGAACAAGCAGTCCGGTGTCTACTTTGAGCGGACCTGTACGCAGGTAATCTGTGACGTTGGCCTGCGCTCACAGGATTTTCTTCCTTCATGACTGACACTGTACCCAACTGCCTGCTTCGGTTTCCTGCCTGCACTCTGACCCTCTTCCCATGCGCAGTGCTTTTTAACTCTGCCCCGCCTACCTCTGACACATGCAAGGGTTGGTCCCTCTCTGGAAGTCTTGCCCCTTGCAACATTGGTGGCAGTGCCGGCAGTTCCGGAGCCAGAGTTAGAAAGGTACCCCCAATCTTGTTCTTCCTCTTACAAGCCCACAACTTTTCTGGTTCATGCCAGCTTTTTTGAACAGCTGACATGTGCCCCTGGGTGTGGAATTGGTGTCCTTAAAACTAAGTGGGTTATTAAAATGCAACTTTAATAAAAATATCTATCTATATTATGACATAAATAAGCTTCTTATGGTATATGGCCTCCACTCTTTCTCTCCTTATGAATTACACCCACCACCATGTCTGCCTTAATGAGGTATAGCTGTCTTAAATTATCAGCTATAACCACTCCACTGTCTGACATTATCAGCAATTACTGCCACACCGACTGCCCAGCAGTAGCAATAGATCTGTGGGTCAAAAAAGGTGGCCAGCCTATCTATAAAATGCAAAAAAATATAATACACCCATTGCACATATCGATCTGGGTTGCAATTAAAGTGGAGTGAAAAGAAACCCAGTTTGTGGGTTGGGATAGATTCTCATGCGATCAACAGATCTGATGTCCTCATGTCAGTCGGTACAATATGTAACGAATGGAAGCGGAGGCAGAGATGGTGAAGTTCACATTCGTTTTTATTTTTTAAGTGGAACCTCGGGACCACGGTCCGGGGGGCTCCGAAGGGGGCGAGACTAGTGAGCCCCGGGCACCCGTAGTAAAGCCCCTCAGGCAGGACCAGAATGGAATACCTGGAGGACACAGGTGCTACCTCCAGTTAGACCCCGAACACGTGGCAGCTGTCCCAGAGGGACCAAAAGGGATAACAAAAGTTACAGCAGAGTCCGTAATGCGCTGGGTCCTGGATCCGGTTAGTTGGTAAGGAGTCGGTTCCAGTGACCTTCACACAGTCCTTGGACTCGGATGGCTGTAGGCGGAATGGGATGGCTTAGGCCCAGATGGTTGCTGATATAACCAGGTAACACAGGATACTGATATGCTGTGGAAACAGAGAGCATTAGACAATGCACAGAGACTGCAGATGCAGTGCAGACAGGTTAGCATGAGAACCGGATGTAGCAATGATAGATACTCGTTGCTCCGGCGCTCTCCCTATGGAGGAGAGGCCAGAAATAGCAGCCAGTGCACTGCCATTGGTTGATTGCATTTTTGAATAATGCACACCGCCCCTTTAAGAAGGCAGGAGAGCGGGCGGGCATGCCCTAATAGCCTTAGTTAGAGATCTCCTCACAGGACGCCAGGAGGAGGAGGCAGGAGGGAGGACAGAATGCTGAGCAGCGGCATGAGAGGCTCGAGGTGAGTGCACAGAATGGAGATCAGCGGCAAGCCTGCGCCAGGACGGGGGCCAGGTGTAACAGCGGCAGACCTGGGCGCAGCGCCAGAACGAAGACCGGGTGTAACAGTATCCCCCTCTTTACACCCCCTCTTCTTCAAGCCTGCATAGAACCGTTTAAGGAGAAGAGGAGCCTGGATGTTCTCCCTAGGCTCCCAAGATCTCTCCTCAGGACCAAAACCCTTCCAGTCCACCAGGTAGTAGGTCTTACCTCTTACTTTTTTATACAGCCAGGATATGTTTTACCTCAAAAACATCATCTTCCGAGACAGGGTCAGGAGTGGTACCCGGATCCTTAAAGAAGGGACTCAAAACTACTGGTTTGGGAAGAGAAACATGAAAGGAGTTAGGCACACATAGGGAAGTGGGCAACTTCAGCTTGTACGAGACTGGAATGATCTGTCTCAAGATCTCAAATGGTCCGATGAACCGGGGACCCAATTTGTAGGATGGCATCTTTAACCGGATGTACTTAAAAGAGTGCCATACCTTGCCTCCGGGGCGAAAGATAGGTGCATCCAAACGTCTCTAGTCCGCTTGCCTTTTCATACGCTGGGAGGCTTTCTCCAGAGCAGTTTTGGTATCCCTCCAGACCTTAGAAAAATCTTCGGAGAAAGTATCGGCAGCTGGAATGCCAGATGATCCGGAGATGGGAAGAGGTATTCCGGATTGCAATCCGAAGACAATCTGAAAGGGAGACTTTCCAGAAGATTCACTTACTTGATTGTTGTAAGAAAATTCGGCCCAGGACAGTAAGTCTACCAAGTTGTCATGATGGGCGTTGACAAAGTGACACAGGAATCCAGCCAGGATTTGATTTGTCCACTCCACTTGTCCATTGGACTGGGGATGGTACGCTGAGGAAAAATCCAGTTCAATTCTTACCAGTTTACAAACTGCTCTTCAGAATCTTCTGGTGAACTGGACTCCTCTGTCAGACATGATGTGGAGAGGGAAACCATGGAGATGGAAGATGTGACGGATGAACAGGTCCGCCAACTCAGGAGCAGTTGGAAGACTGGGTAGTGGAACGAAGTGAGCCATTTTAGAGAAGCGATCCACCACTAACCACACCACAGAACAGCCAGATGAGATCGGTAGATCTGTGATGAAGTCAATAGCGATATGCTGCCAGGGGGCAGACGGAATTGGAAGAGGCTGAAGCCTGCGGGTAGATGCTTGGCCGTCTTGTTACAAGCACAGGAAGGACAGGCTGTGATGTACTCCAGAATGTCCTTAGCCATGGCAGGCCACCAGTAGTACCAGGAGATGAGTTGCAGAGTCTTTCTCTGGCCAGCGTGACCAGCCAACTTGGACGAGTGACCCCACCGAAGGACACGAGTACGCTCAGAAGCTGACATGAAACTCTTACAGGGAGGCAGCCGGGCAAGATCAGTAGAAGCGACCGCAACTAACCTTGAGGGTTCAATGATGTGCTGCAGTTCTTCTTGATCAGGAGGTAGAAAGGCTCAAGAAAGTGCGTCTGCTTTGACATTTTTGTCAGCTGGGCGAAAATGAAGAACAAAGTTAAAACGAGCAAGAAACAAAGCCCAGCTGGCTTGACGAGGATTCAGCCTTTGTGCAGTTTGGAGGTAAGCAAGGTTTTTGTGATCGGTGTATACGACTACCTGATGAAGAGCTCCTTCTAGAAGACGCCTCCACTCCTGCAGAGCCAATTTGATAGCCAACAATTCCCAATCTCCAACAGAATAATTCCTCTTTGCGGAAGAAAAAACCCACAGGAATGCATTCGCCTGGAGGACAATTTCTGGGTTAGTACAGCTTCCGCACCTACTGAAGAGGCATTGACCTCAAGAAAAAATTGTTCATTGGAGTTAGGACAATGAAGAACAGGTACGACAGCAAAGGCCTTTTTGAGAGAAACAAAGGCCTCCTCAGCCTCAGGAGGCCAATCCTTCGGATTTGTACCTTTCCGGGTTAGAGCTGAGATGGGCGCCACTCGGGTGGAGAAGTTAGGAATGAATTGCCTGTAGTAGTTGGCGAAGCCCAGGAATCACTGTATGGCCTTCAACCCAGACGGACGAGGCCACTTGAGTACAGCTGATAACTTCTCTGGATCCATTTTTAATCCTGTGGAGGAAACAATGCAACCGAGGAAAGGCAAAGAGGATTGTTCAAAGAGGCACTTTTCAAACTTGGCGTACAGTCTGTTCTCCCTGAGTCTCTGTAAGACCAGGCGCACTTGTCTGCGATGCGAGACCAAGTCAGTAGAAAAAATCAGAATGTCGTCTAGGTAGACAACAACACAGGTGTAAAGCAGATCCTGGAAAATGTCATTGACGAACTCTGGAAAACAGCGGGAGCATTGCTTAGACCAAACGGCATTACCAGGTAGTCGTAGTGGCCATCACGAGTGTTGATGGCTGTTTTCCATTCGTCTCCATCTCTGATTCGGATCAAATTGTAAGCCCCTCTGAGATCCAGCTTGGTGAAGATCCTGGCCCCTCGGAGACGGTCAAATAGTTCTGAAATTAGAGGCAAAGGGTACCTGTTTTTTACCGTGATCTGGTTCAGTCCTCAGTAGTCGATACAGGGCCACAGGGATCCGTCCTTTTTCTTCACGAAGAAGAAGCCTACTCCTGCCGGTGATGATGATTTTCGTATAAACCCTCTGGCCAAGTTCTCCTGGATGTAGTCCGACATAGCCTGAGTCTCTGCCTGGGAAAGAGGGTAAACTCTCCCACGGGGAGGAGATGTTCCAAGAAGAAGGTCTATTGGACAGTCATATGACCAGTTGGGAGGTAGTTTTTCAGCCTCCTTTTTCCCGAAGACATCAGAGAAGGACCAGTAAGCGGATGGTAATCCAGGCAGGGTAGCAGGTTGGACCGGGGGTGAAGCTGGTTCAATCCGGGTTAAACAATGGTCCGAGCAGGAATCTCCCCAACGTAGAATCTCGCCTGTTCACCAATTAAGGACTGGTTCATGTTTCTGAAACCAAGACAAACCTAGAAGCAAGGGGTGAGACAAACCAGAGTACACATAAAAATGGATTCTTTCAGAATGCATAAGACCTACCCGGAGTTCCACTGGCTCAGTCTGGAACTGGACGGATTCGGTCAGAGGCTGGCCATCGACAGCGGTTACCTGCAACAGGTTGGGAAGAGCCTGAACTGGTAAGTGGTAGCGATCCACAAGCGTCTGCTGGATAAAGCTTCCGGCGGCTCCGGAGTCCAACAAGCAGAGTCCAGAAAATTTTATTGCTTCACAGGTCACGGAGACTGAGATCTGCAACGAAGGAGAGGAACGTTCTCTGCCTAGGGTGGCCTCTCCTACCGAGCCTAGGCACAGGAGTTTTTCGACTTCTTTGGACAGGAGCGGATCAGGTGTTTGGAGCTACCACAGTACAGACAGCTTCCGTTTTTGCAGCGCGCCTCCTGGCGGTGGCTGGCCAGACTTACTCGATCTACCTCCATAGCTTCGGGAGAAGAGGATGAGGTAGACGTCTTGGAGGAATTAGAGTCCAGGTGGTAGGACCTCCTGTCATGCTTAATCTCCATGGAACGCTCCTGAAAACGCAGGTCAATCCGGGTCACCAAGGAAATCAGGTCATCCAAGATGGTAGGCCTGTCCCGTCCTGCCAGCTCATCCTTAATTTTTCCAGATAGACCCTCCCAGAAGGTAGCCAGCAGGGCCTCATTGTTCCAAGATAACTCAGACGAGAAGGTACGGAACTGAACAGCATAATGAGCCACCGTGAAGGTTTCTTGGCGTAAGCGAAGCAGGGCAGAAGCGGTCGACGTGACCTGGCCAGGTTCATCAAAGGTCCTGCGAAAAGTTTCTAGGAAAGATTGAAGATCATTAAACAGCGGGTCTCCTCTCTCCCATAACGGATTCAGCCAGGCGAGAGCCTCTCCTGCTAGATGTGATATAATGAAGCCCACTTTGGCACGGTCAGAAGCAAATATATGCCCCAATATTTTGAAGTGTAGGGTACACTGATTGAGAAAATCCCGACACTGAGTGGGATCACCATGGAAGTGGTAGGAGCCACCAGGCAGGGGCCCTTGCTTGTCGTGACAGCAGGTACCTGGGTGTTGCTAGGTGAATCAGGAGCAGCCGGGTTCTGCAGAGAATCCACATGGGTGGACAGGTTGCGTAGATACGTCGTAATCTTATCCTGTTGATCTCTTAAACGGGTCACCTCTTGGCACAACTCCAATGTCGGAGGCCTCTGGGGTCCAGCGGATTCCATGGCCGGAGCAATCTGTAATGAATGGAAGCGGAGGCAGACATGGTGAAGTTCACATTCGTTTTTATTTTTTAAGTGGAACCTCGGGACCACGGTCTGGGGGACTCCGAAGGGGGCGTGACTAGTGAGCCCCGGGCACCCGTAGTAAAGCCCTTCAGGCAGGGCCGGAATGGAATACCCGGAGGACACAGGTGCTACCTCCAGTTAGACCCTGAATACGTAGCAGCTGTCCCAGCGGGACCAAAGGGATAACAAAAGTTACAGCAGAGTCCGTAATGCGCTGGGTCTTGGATCCGGTTAGTTGGTAAGGAGTCGGCTCCAGTGACCTTCACACAGTCCTTGGACTCGGATGGATGTAGGCGGAACGGGATGACTTAGGCCCAGATGGTTGCTGATATAACCAGGTAACACAGGATACTGATATGCTGTGGAAACAGAGAGCATTAGACAATGCACAGAGACTGCAGATGCAGTGCAGACAGGTTAGCATGAGAACCGGATGTAGCAATGATAGATACTCGTTGCTCCGGCGCTCTCCCTATGGAGGAGAGGCCAGAAATAGCAGCCAGTGTGCTGCCATTGGTTGATTGCATTTTTGAATAATGCACGCTGCCCCTTTAAGAAGGCAAGAGAGCGGGCAGGCGTGCCCTAATAGCCTTAGTTAGAGATCTCCTCACAGGACGCCAGGAGGAGGAGGCAGGAGGGAGGGCAGAATGCTGAGCAGTGGCAAGAGAGGCTCGAGGTGAGTGCCCAGAACGGAGAGCAGCGGCAAGCCTGGACACAGCGCCAGGACGGGGGCCAGGTGTAACAGCGGCAGACCTGGGCGCAGTGCCAGGACGGGGACCGGGTGTAACACAACACAAGATATGTGGAGCCCAAAAATGCCACACTAGTAGGTGGCAACAAAACCTTGTGACATGATGTATGGAATAACACAGGATCGCCTCAGAAAATGTGCGTGAAGAGCCAATGGGTGTATTATTTTTTCACTTTTTTTTAGATAGGCTGGCCACTAGTGATGAGAGAGTAGTGATGAGTGGGTTTTTGCGAGCATGCTCAGGTGTCCTCCGAGTATTTTGGCGTGGTCGGAGATTTAGTTCTGTCAACGCAGCTGCGTGATTTGCGGCTGCTAGACAGGCTGAATACATGTGGCGATTCCCTAACAAACAGGCAACCCCACATGTATTCAGTCTGTCCAGCAGCCACAAATCATGCAGCTGTGTCGACAAACACTAAATCTCCGAGAACACCAAAATACTCGGAGATCACCCGTATACTCGCTCATTACTGCTGGCCACCTTTTTTGACCCACAGATATGTTGCTTCACAGCTAAACTACGTAATTTATATATAAGGATATTGGAAAAATATATATATGGGGAGACAAGGGGGCGCAGAATCTAAGTGCAGGTGTATATTCACCGTGAAAAAAAAATTATTATATATGTTGCTGCACTCACCCTTTGGATATCTTATATATACACTCAAATGATCCGTGCAGTGGATCTGTTCCTTGTAATCATCCGGTCTGCAGCAGAGTTGCGGGAACTATGCCAGCCTTGGTCCAAGCTTTGCATGTGAATATATTGATAAATAGATTTCCCTTCTCAGCGTTTCCGGAGGACCAGGATGGTTTGAAGAGATAGTTTGCTAAGTAACAAATGTATTAATTTTTTTAAAAGAAAGTTATCTTTATAGACTGGTGACTACTGACACACAACAGGGGTCTGCCTGAACCAATTAGAATTAACACCACACCCCAATTATGTCAGTGTGATCTTGAACTGACTTTTAAAAGCACATATATTTCCTGATGAAGGGCATTGGGGGCTGAAACGCGTTGTTTTGTTCTTATCTAAGTGTCCTAATAAATTTGTTACTGAGCAAACTCTCTCTACTTCAAAGCATCCTGGTCCTCCGGAAACACCGAGAAGGGAAATCTTTTATTTATCTGTAATTTATATATAGTTATTGATGTTGGGTTTCTTTATGCAATGTCCAGCCATCTACATCTATTGCACCTTATCACCAGCTGACTTTCTATATACTAATTTGATTTCCACCTATAATTCTTGACTTATTTTAAGCATAAGTGTTTTCAGTACATTATAGCCCACATACTGTAGGTGCCTAAACAGTGGAAATCTCCCACAAATTACTCCATTTTGGAAAGTAGACTCCTTAAGGAATTTATCTAAATTGTATAAAATTGGAATAAATGAAATATTACAATTTTTTCCACTAAAATTTTGCTTTGACCCCAAGTTTGCAATTTTCAAAAGGAGCAGTAGGAGAAAATGAACAGTAAAATTGTGTTATGCAATTTCTCCTGAGTACATCAATATACCATAAGTGGTTGAAAACTACTTTGAGGCACAGCACAAATCTCAAAAGGGAAGGAGTGCCATACTTTTTCTGCACTGGTTTGAGGGGGCCATGTCACATTGGTGGAGCCCTTGGGGTTCCAGAAAACAGAAATCCCCATAAGTGACCTCATTTTATAAAATACACCTCTCAATGAATTCATCTAGGGGTGCAGTAATTATATTGACACCAAATAATTACATTTTTACCACAAAAAAAGTTTTAGCCTCAGAATTTACATTTTCACATGGGGTAAAGGGTAAAAATAGTGCCAAAATGTGTCACACAATTTCTGCTGAACGTGGCAATACCCCATATGTAGAGTACTGCTTAGCTACACAGTGAGACTCGGGAGGGACAGAGTGCTATTTGACCCTTAGAGATCAAATTATTATAGAATAGATCCCGGACTCTATATACACAGCCCCTAAATGCCAGGGGAGCAGAATCCCCCGTCAAATGACCCTATTTTGGAAATTACATCGCTTTGGGAATTTATTTACAGGTGTAGTGGCGATTTTCACTTAAGTGTTTTCCAGAAACAAGCAGCAGTGGATGTTGCTGAGTGAAAATTGCAAACTGCCATTGAAGTGACCAATAGGCTGTAATGCCCACTACGTTATACGCAGCTCATGCTTCTGGAAACATGCACCTGTAAGTTAAGTGGGCACCTCATCACTACAGAAATGCCAAACATGTGGGCGCTAAATGTAGATTAAGCACATTGTGGCTCAGAAGGGAAAGGTTCATTTGAATTTGGGAGTACAAAATTTGCTGAATTTTGAGGAGCCATAGCACTTTTCCAGAGCCATTGTACTACAAGTAGCGTGGAAATCCCCTATATTTCCGTTAACAGATGATGCACCTGAGTGGCGATTTACTTTTTGTGTGGTTTGTGTTGACGCTTTCATTGTTAACATTATACATAACATTTTGGATCACATTTATCCGGTGCTCTACGAGAACTACTTAATTTTTTTGGGAGGGGGGAATATTGTCGTTCTGCGTGTGGTAAAATTGATAAGGCAGCTTTTTTCTTCAGGTCAGTACAATTACAGTGATACCCTATTTATATCTTTTTTTGTTTTGGCGCTTTTACACAATAAAAACTATTTTATAGAAAAAGAATTATTCTGAGAGTTATTGAAGTCCCATACAGGGACTGTAAAAAAGTTAAAAAAGTTTAAAAAAAAGTTTTAAAACTATTTAAAAAAATCACAAAATAAATAAAGAATAAAGTCAAATCAAAATAAAAATGGTAGCAATTAAAATGTTTTGTCCCGCAAAAAAACAGCCACCATACAGCTCCAACAGTGGAAAACTTTAAAAGTTAATTTTTAGTTCTCTGATCACTGGTCTCATGCAATGAAATACACAT
Organism: Dendrobates tinctorius; assembly: GCF_039654945.1. Lineage (NCBI taxonomy): Eukaryota > Metazoa > Chordata > Amphibia > Anura > Dendrobatidae > Dendrobates > Dendrobates tinctorius. Next base: position 7,540,897 of record NW_027361907.1, on the reverse strand, counting down.
GAATTGCATTGTATGAGACCTGACAATTTTAACACTGTCAGATCACTTGTTAGACTCAGCTACTGGCTGAATCTAACAAGACACTGTAGCTGGCAGACCCGGAGGTCATCATGTAATCTCCGAATGCCATGACAATGCATGATCCCCCGTGATGTGATCAGATCACGGGGGTCATCGGAGAGCTGAGTACAGTAGTGATCTCCCTCTGCTATCTTCTAAATGCTGCGATTGAGGCATCTAGAAGGGTTAACATCACTGGGACCTGATCCAATCAGGTCCCAATAATGTCATTTCTCAGAGCTACCGCTTTTTACAGGAATTGCAGCGCTTGCAGGACTCTGGGGGTCTTGAGTGCCACAAGACCACTGGCTGCTGATAAACATCAGCGCTGCATAGAGCCAGGAAGCGCCAAAATTTATCTATAGTAAGCAGTAAGGAAGTGGTTAAGGGACTCCCACCATTTTTCCATCAGTCCCTACTTTTTGTCATACTTCTCCCCTTAGTCCATATTATTTATATTGCTGCATATTACTGTTGCAATTGCTGATTAACAAACTTTGTATTTCTATTTTCTACTAGTATTCAATATTTATAGTCCCAGGGTGGCTACTGATAGAGGTTCCCTCAATTTGGTTCTGGTATTAGAAGTATGATGGTTATAGGAAGTGATTGATTGAATTTATTTATTCTAAAGGGTGTGAAACCAAATATTAAGTTGAGTGTGTCCACAATATTGTCCTCACCAGTTTTGGTGTTCTGTGTGAAACTATGTCCAATTTGCCTTTTTTCTCATTTTTTTGTGTTGTTCCAATAAACACAAAGGAAATAAACGTGTATAATAAAACATAATTGCAATGATTTTCTGGGAGATGTACTTCATTTTCTGGAACAATTTCTAGGGTGACAACACTTTGTCATGACTGTATCCTGTATAGTATGATGTCCCAACAGCCCAGGTGTAATGTCTCCCAAAGCTCCCAGTATAATGTCCCCCACAGTCTCCCATATAATATGTCCTCCACAGCCCCTCATGATAGTCCCCACAAACAGACCCTCTTATGTCACCACAGCCAGCCTCTCTTGTCATAGCCCCCATTCATTAGCAAAATAATATAAGAAAAATAAAAAAAAAGCTTATACTCACCTAATCCAGGTTCACTGTCCAGTGCTGCCTCCATATTTTCTTCTGTCTGGTACAACAGTGGGCGCTGGACAGCTCGATGTTTTCACTATATTGTGTTGTCCGATGTTCCCTGCATGTGCCTTCTCCAACAGGACGCAGTCCGGAAGTATAAAAAAATGGGGGAAGGGGAGAAGGATTATTCAGCTTACCAGGTGCAGCACAATTGAGGCCTCCATCAAAAGAATGCGGTGCGAGGATTTCAGACTGGCAGCTGGCCAACAAGCAGAGGAAAAACAAGGGGGGTCCAGCATATGCTTAATTATACAGAGTTAAAACATGACTTTTAATGAGAAAAAAATCTACATATATAATTTCCAGTTGGGACTTCCGGCCGCTGTCCTTGAATCCCATAAATCACTGTGGCAGTGTCACTTGCACCTGCGCAAGTGACATACACATCTCCGCTATTCCCACGCAGATGCAGTAACAGCCGCGTCATTACTATGCATGTGTAGGGAGGTTGAACTGACGGATAGATCTGCCTGTAGGAAAAGGCAGAGGGGTAGCGCAGTGTAAGTACAAAAGCGCTGAGATAAAGAGAAAGGGGAGCTGTGTTGTAGTTTGACCATTAGAGGGCAGTGAGGAGTGTAGGAGTTTGACTGTGTAACTGCCATTGGTCAAAGAAACTGTCAGGTGATAGTGGGCAGAGCTACCAGAACTGGGAGTATAAGAGGTTGAGGGAAGGTTCTGGAAAGTCCAGTCAGCCAGGGGAGCTCACTAGTAAGGAGGTTCTGCTGTAGAGAGAGAGACGGTAGAAAGGCTCCACAGAGGAACTGACAGTTGAGACGGTCACGGGGGGTGGCCCAAAGGACAGTAGCCGCAGACGTAGATGGTCTGAGGGTACCAAGCGGATGTCGTACTTGGAATGGTGAAGCGCTGTGGTAGATAGGCCTAGGGCAGCCACAGTGAGAAGAGCCACAAAGGACGCCATGACGATGTCAAAAAGAAGTGAAGGTACTCGGGTCTGTGAATAAAAAAAGTGTGAAATTCCTGTGGTGAATTGCGGTGGTCGTCAGTGAGGCGGCCAATAAAGACGGACCTGTTTAATACAACCCTTGTCTCAGTCTCGTGTCTGTCAGCGGCAAGAAGTGGGTCACCCCATCCCTGTTGGTTACACTCTCTCACCTATCCTACACATGCGCAGGAATAACGGTGACATGTATGCCTGCACAAGTGACATTCACGTCACCGCTATTCCTGCGCATGCATAGTAACAGCCACAACTGCGCGCTCTACCCGCTCTACCAGCGCATGCGCGGTAACGACGCTGCTGTTACTGCGCCTGCGTGGGGAATAGCACTCCCAATGCGATAGCATCAGGCCTATTTCTAATTAAATTATAAGAATAGAAACATGCCAAACAAAAAATGGGAGAGAAGGGGAGGTAGGCACAGGGCTAGGAGGTTTACATCTTGAAACGTGTCCTTCTATCTCCCCCATCCCGTGTCTACCTCCCCCTTGTTTTTCCTCTGCAGCCTGGAGGTAGCCTGCATTCTGATGGAGTTCCTGGTGGAGCAGGGAGATGATTACAGCTCCTCCTTTACTCTCAGAAATTCACCTACTAAACTAATAATGGGGTACTGTATAAGAAAAAAAAAATCACAATTTTGTTCACAGAGCATATAGTATGTTAAAATGTTAATTTTCAGTCATTTCCTTAACCACCAATATGTCTTTTTACTGACCTCACTTATCAGACAGTAGCATCCCCCGACTGGTGAAAATGCAGCGGCTGTACACTATAGCTGACACCTTGCTGTATCAGCCTTTGGTACTAACCATGGCTTTTTAACCCCCTTAGATGCTGCTGTCAGTAGTGACTATGGCATCTAAATGGTTAACAGAGTGTGGCAGCACCTTCTTTGATCCCATTGGCACCCTAAGATCATGATTGTGTGGTTCTGATGTTTGCTTTGGCAATTCACAGTCAAATAACGGCCTTAAGGTACTGTCACACTTAGCGATGTACCAGCGATCCCGACCAGCGATATGACGCGGTCAGGATCACTGGTACATCGCTAAGTGGTCGCTAGTGAGCTGCCACACAGGCAGATCTGACCAGCGACATCGCTAGGGACGGGGATCGCTACTTACCTGTCACACCAGGCGATCCTGCGTCCTCCCGCCCGGCTCCACGCGTCACTCGTCTCCACAGCAGGAAGCGCCGCAGGAAGCTGACGACGAGAAACAGTCCAGCCTGTTCTCGCGCGATCAGCGATAACCAGCGGGGGAGCCGGTCGGAGGTAAGTATCAGACACAGCGATATCGCTAGCAATATCGCTATAACGTCACAAGTTTCAGCGATATTGCTAGCAATATCGCTTAGTGTGACATGCCCTTTAGAGTCTGTCGGCTACACTAGACTTTTTAAAAGTTAGCAACATTTAGGTGGTAAAAATAACACTTTTACTTCCTGTCATCCTGCTTTTTATTAATTCCTGAAAAGCACCTGAATGGTTAATAAACTACCTGACAGCAGTTTTGAACATGTTGAGGGGTTGTGTTTTTAAAGTGGTCTCATTTTTGGGGATTTTAGGAAATACATGTCTGCCAAAGTCATTTAAAAACTGAACAGGTCCCTGAAAAACCATCCTACACAAAACAAAGGAGCAATAGTCCTCAAAAAATAAGGTGAGATGAGACAAATTGATGTTAACAAAATATAAAGTATCTTTATTATACAACTCACTCACATAGTCCGGGTATAAATAACCCAAAGTACAAGACAAGATGAACATTAAAAGGGGGAAAGAGAACCAGGCAACACGTATCATCATAAACATTCCATGGCCAAAAAGAGTTATAGTAACTTGCACTAAGTGCAGTAAACAGTAAGTATGTAAATCTCCAAAGAGTGAGATGCCAATACCTAGCCCAGACCTCTCCAGGTGTAAATGGTTAATGTCGCGCTAAAATGAGTGCATGCGGGGCGGGACCGCAGCCGCATTCGTGTCACGTCCGGCCATCCAGGATACAGTGCAGGTCAAGGAAAATACTTCCTGTGACATCACTGACCCTCACTAAGCCGGTAAGATGCCTTCTGAGATGCTTGGATGTCAGAAGAGGTATGGGCAATACAACCAGCACATGTTTGGTAAGTATAAAAGATACAGTATGCAACATTACAAAAACTACAGTAAAAATCACAATGAAGGATGACAAGAACAACATAACAGGGACAGTATATATAAACGTCATATATCTTTATAGGTCACTCCTTGATCACCACATAATGATCTACGAGGACATTTGGCTATAAAGCACTTTGAAGATTTTACAGGTTGAAACTCCTTATTAATTTGTTTATTCTGTGTCACATAATGTTTGGTTATGTGATATAAAGTACCTTTAGTCACGTGGTATTCCATGGTATTAAGTCCCTCTATTTTAATTGATCTATCACCTTTCTTTTTGTACCTTTTAGATATTTTATTGATATACAAATATGAAAATATATCACTTTTTAATATTAAAGTACTTCTTTTTTTAACATAGTATTAATTTACTATACAGTAGATAAAAAGATTGGTTGCATAAAAAGGGTGTATCGACTGCAAATTAAATTTTCCTAAAAATTGAAATTCCTTCAAATTATGTACATCATAGTGTAACATGGTAAAATCATCACTAATTTGAGACACTTAAAAGTTGGTGCAATGGAGTCATGTGCCTTCACACTGCTGAGCAGAGTACATGGGGCCCTATAGCAAAAGTACTAATTAAGATACCCTACCCCAAAAATATATTTGTCAAAGAAGGCAAGGTCACAGCACACAAATGCAGTCACAGAAAGACATACCTCCCAACGTTTAACACCACAGAGAAGGGCATGCATTGCATATACCCCAATAACTACATTTACATAATAATTTTGCCCTCTTTTGAAGCCTTTAATTGTTCGCATCAACTATTATACTTTTTTCATTGCCACATAGTGTATGATGACCCCCCAAAAAGCATCAACACAAAGTATTATACCCCCACAGTACCCTCCACATGCATAGTATGATGATCTGGCAGTGCCCTAGCAAAGTATGTACCTCCATAGTGCCAGTAAAACAGTATGATGTCTCCACAGTGCTCCAAATACAAAAGAATGTTCACACAGCCCTCAACATAGTATGGTGCCCTCACAGACAAGCCCCACGGTATGATGCCTCAATAGTTCTAAAAACAGAATGCCCCCCCCACAGTGTGATTCTCCCAAAGCCACCGACCGCATGAAATTGCCAGAAGCCTCCCACAGAGTATGATGCTCCCAGACTACCCCTATATAAAGTATTGCAAAGAATTACCAGAAAAAATTCTTAAATTAAATACCCATATCATATGGCGACTCAAATATAACAATACAAACAAGGAGAAACATAGAGTATATGTTGCCAAAATTATATCAAAAAGTTATATAATTTATTGATAATCAATTAGTTGTACAGAAATACATAAAATACCTATCATATAAGTTACATGGGTTTTATTTAAATCATGTGACTAGATCCATGGGTCAAAAAAATGACCAGAAGATACAGGACAAGATAAAGTTATGACACATGTGCAAGAATAATATCGTTACATACAAATCTCATATCCTTCCAAAAATAGAAAAACATGCCAAATAATATAGTGAAATAAAGTGGATTGATTTTTTAAGTACTGTGACTACCTCATGTCCATTTAAACACTATACCACTTCATGTGCATGATATAATAAAATGTAAGGGAGCTAATTTGTGAAAGATAATTACCCATTGGTGTTCAAAAGTCCCTTCCTGACCCCAGTCATATACCCTGACGTGCGTTTCGCGTACACAAGATGTCGCTTCCTCGTGTTCCCTTACATTTTATTATATTATATTATACAGTGCAGGTCAAGGAAAATACTTCCTGTGACATCACTGACCCTCACTAAGCCGGTAAGATGCCTTCTGAGATGCTAGCTGACCGGGGATCTACGGCGCATGCGCGTGGTGCGGCAGCCATTTTGGATGTCAGAAGAGGTATGGGCAATACAACCAGCACATGTTTGGTAAGTATAAAAGATACAGTATGCAACATTACAAAAACTACAGTAAAAATCACAATGAAGGATGACAAGAATAACATAACAGGGACAGTATATATAAACGACATATATCTTTATAGGTCACTCCTTGATCACCACATAATGATCTACTAGGACATTTGGCTATAAAGCACTTTGAAGATTTTACAGGTTGAAACTCCTTATTAATTTGTTTATTCTGTGTCACATAATGTTTGGTTATGTGATATAAAGTACCTTTAGTCACGTGGTATTCCATGGTATTAAGTCCCTCTATTTTAATTGATCTATCACCTTTCTTTTTGTACCTTTTAGATATTTTATTGATATACAAATATTAAAATATATCACTTTTTAATATTAAAGTACTTCTTTTTTTAACATAGTATTAATTTACTATACAGTAGATAAAAAGATTGGTTGCATAAAAAGGGTGTATGACTGCAAATTAAATTTTCCTAAAAATTGAAATTCCTTCAAATTATGTACATCATAGTGTAACATGGTAAAATCATCACTAATTTGAGACACTTAAAAGTTGGTGCAATGGAGTCATGTGCCTTCACACTGCTGAGCACCGTACATGGGGCCCTATAGCAAAAGTACTAATTAAGATACCCTACCCCAAAAATATATTTGTCAAAGAAGGCAAGGTCACAGCACACAAATGCAGTCACAGAAAGGCATACCTCCCAACGTTTAACACCACAGAGAAGGGCATGCATTGCATATACCCCAATAACTACATTTACATAATAATTTTGCCCTCTTTTGCAGCCTTTAATTGTTCGCATCAACTATTTTACTTTTTTCATTGCCACATAGTGTATGATGACCCACCAAAAAGCATCTACACAAAGTATTATACCCCCACAGTACCCTCCACATGCATAGTATGATGATCTGGCAGTGCCCTAGCAAAGTATGTACCTCCATAGTGCCAGTAAAACAGTATGATGTCTCCACAGTGCTCCAAATACAAAAGAATGTTCACACAGCCCTCAACATAGTAAGGTGCCCTCACAGACAAGCCCCACGGTATGATGCCTCAATAGTTCTCAACACAGAATGCCCCCCCCACAGTGTGATTCTCCCAAAGCCACCGACCGCATGAAATTGCCAGAAGCCTCCAACAGAGTATGATGCTCCCAGACTACCCCTATATAAAGTATTGCAAAGAATTACCAGAAAAAATTCTTAAATTAAATACCCATATCATATGGCGACTCAAATATAACAATACAAACAAGGAGAAACATAGAGTATATGTTGCCAAAATTATATCAAAAAGTTATATAATTTATTGATAATCAATTAGTTGTACAGAAATACATAAAATACCTATCATATAAGTTACATGGGTTTTATTTAAATCATGTGACTAGATCCATGGGTCAAAAAAATGACCAGAAGATACAGGACAAGATAAAGTTATGACACATGTACAAGAATAATATCGTTACATATAAATCTCATATCCTTCCAAAAATAGAAAAACATGCCAAATAATATAGTGAAATAAAGTGGATTGATTTTTTAAGTACTGTGACTACCTCATGTCCATTTAAACACTATACCACTTCATGTGCATGATATAATAAAATGTAAGGGAGCAAATTTGTGAAAGATAATTACCCATTGGTGTTCAAAAGTCCCTTCCTGACCCCGGTCATATACCCTGACGCGCGTTTCGCGTACACAAGATGTCGCTTCCTCGTGTTCCTTTACATTTTATTATATCATGCACATGAAGTGGTATAGTGTTTAAATGGACATGAGGTAGTCACAGTACTTAAAAAATCAATCCACTTTATTTCACTATATTATTTAGCACATGTTTTTCTATTTTTGGAAGGATATGAGATTTGTATGTAACGATATTATTGTACATGTGTCATAACTTTATCTTGTCCTGTATCTTCTGGTCATTTTTTTGACCCATGGATCTAGTCACATGATTTAAATAAAACCCATGTAGCTTATATGATAGGTATTTTATGCATTTCTGTACAACTAATTGATTATCAATAAATTATAACTTTTTGATATAATTTTGGCAACAAATACTCTATGTTTCTCCATGTTTGTATCCCTATATAAAGTATGATGGCCCTCACCGCTTGATACCCCTTCAGCCCCCACACAGTATGATGGTCCCAAGACCACCCCAACACAGTATGATGGCTTGCCAAAGTCTCACTACACAATATGATGCTCCCACAGCCACCTTCATACAGTCTACTTTTTCCACAGCCCCACATCACACTACGTGATGACTCCTTTAGCTCACCACACAGTATAAAACCCCTATAATTTTCCCCACACACAGTGACACAGTCACAGAAGGGCACATCTCCCAACTTTTAAAGACATGGGGAAGGGACATGAATTCTAGTACTTACAAAGTAATTTTACCCCTATGGAGGCCACTTAGAATTAGCATCCATTGATGCTCCTTTAATAGAGCATGATGCCCCCACACAGTGTAGTAACCACAGCCCACTACACACTGTATGATGACCTACACAGCCCTCTCACATTATGATATCCCCACTCACCCCTCACACTATGATATCCCTACAACCAAGTATAAAGTATGATCCCCCACAGTTTTATAAATCCACAGCCCCACACACAGTATGATGTCCCCCACAACCTTCACACAAAGTGTGATACCCCCACAAACCTACAAGCACGCACAGTATGATGCTGCCACCAACTGCCACACACAATATGACATCCCGCATAGTCCCACCAAACAATATGATTCTCCCACAAACTTCTTACACAGAATGATGTCACCTGCAACCTCCACATACCATAGCCTGTTAAAAACTTTGATTGATAAAATAAAACTACTCACCCCACTCTGTTCCCTAGATGTTCTGCTCCAGTTTGTGCACTGCAGTATATAGACAGGCTTTATGCCAGAGGCGTGATCTAGTGATGCCATGATGCTTGCTGCGTTGATATTTCTAACACAGGCCAACAGCTCCATATTCCACCTCACTATTCAAAAGTATCTGCATCTTGTGGATGTAGTGTTAACTCCTTTCCTACTGTGACGCTAGTCACAAACCACGGCTAGGCCGTGAATAAGCGCAGTCAGACGTTCCGGGGTCAATACCAAAAGATCACGTAGTAAACTAAGGGAAAATATGAAGTCGCAAATCAGGTCACATTCCAGGGTCAGAATTTCAGAGAAACAGCAGATAAGCAAAGGGGCAATAAGAAATGGGTAGTCTGAACACTTTCCAAAGATCAGCAACAGAATAATAGATGCAAAGGGACAATGACAAAGGGGTAGTCTGAACATGGTCCAAAGGTCAGCAGCAGAAAAAGATCAGAACTTACAGCACAGGGTACAGGCAAACACACCATAGAGCACCAGCTTAGAACAAGCTTTTGACTGGCAATGATCTGGGCCAGACAGCTCACCTAAATAACAGGGCAATTACCAAGAATATGGAGCACCTGTGGAAGTCTCTGCACTTTCCAGTCAGATAGGTCAACTGAGCTGTCAATCAAAGCACCGACAGCTCAGCACGCCCCAGGACAGGATAAGATGCCAGAGCTGTCCATCACAGAGTCCCAGTTACTCTGAGCAGAGGAATCATGACACCTACGTTGGGTGTAATAGTATGCCCACGTCGGAATCCCTCCCTTTGATGTGGGCTCCGGCGCTGAGCCCACATCTTTCGCAGCACATGTCAGCTGTTTTGAACAGCTGACATATGCCTTTAACTGCTGATAATCTGTTAAATGCCTCTGTCAATCTCTGACAGGGGCATTTAGCTCACACGTCTGGCAAGCGCGCCGTCACGCGATCGCAGGTCACCAATGGGTTGGCATGACAACCAGAGGTCTCAGCAGACCTCTATGGTTGTCATAGCCGGATTGCTATGTATGAGCGCCTACCAGTGGTGAGCAAGTGAGCATTTCTGCCACATACAGGCGATCTGATCATCGCCTGTGCGTAGCAGAGCCGATCAGACAACTGCAGCTTCTAGTCTCCCATGGAGACTATTGAAACATGCAAAAAGTAAAAAAAAGTCGTGTCCGCCCCATTCAAAATAAAACAATGAAAAATCAAAGATACACATATTTGGTATCAGCACTTTCAGAATCGCCTGATCTATCAATATAAAAAGTAATTAACCTGATCGCTAAATGGCGTAACGAGAAAAAAATTAAAACCGTCAGAATTACTTTTTTTGATCGCTGCTACAGTGCAATAAAAGGCAATAATGGATGAACAAAAGATCATATCTAAACCAAAATGGTATCATAAAACATAAATAAAAAATAAGCCCTCACCCTGCCCAAGATCACAAAAAATGGAGACGCTAGATGTCTTGGAAAATGGCGCCTTTTTTTTATTTTTTACCAAAGTTTGGATTATTTTTCACCGCTTAAATAAAAAACAACCTAGACACGTTTACTGTCTATGAACTCTTAAGGACCTTGAGAATCATAATGGCATGTCAGTTTTAGCATACAGTGAACATGGTAAAAAAAAAAACAGAAAACAACTGTGGAATTGCACTTTTTTGCAATTTCACTGCACTTGGAATTTTTTTTCCCATTTTCCAGTAAATGATATGTTAAAACCAATGGTGTCTTTCAAAATTACACCTTGTCCCGCAAAAAAGCAAGCCATCACATGGCCATTTTGACTGAAAAATAAAAGGTTATGGCTCTGGGAAGAAGGGGAGCAAAAAACAAAAACGAAAATACCACCTGTCATGAAGGGGTTAAAATTGAAACGTTGGGTGGAGGGGGCGGTTCCATTCAGCATCAATTACCAAGCGAAGGAGACCCATAGCGTGTGGTCTACCACTATTACACCACTGACACTGCTATTCCTGTAGAACAGATGCTCAAATTGGCGTGATGCACCAAACTATTGATTTATTGAGTGTCCCAATGGAAATTAAGATGTTTGTTCTCTACTTTCTTGAAACTGCAGATAATAGATTCATGTGAAAAGTAACAACTGCATGCATAGATATATGTGATTTACAAGTTAATGAGTAAAAGATTTGTAAATTGTAAAAAATGCATTAAAACATCCCTAAAATCTTACTACGCATTGCAGAAAATTGAATGCCGCTTGAGACCAGTTTTATAACTTAATATGGCATATCTGCGCATAATAATGTCATCTCATAAACTATAAGAAGCACTATAATTATGATAAAAATGTTGTTCAAAGTTAAATATAAAGTAATCAAGATGTACAAATAGAATGTCATAGAATGATAATCATTCTTTCTTAAATACAAAACAGGATGCAATACATTAGCAGCAAGTACATTGCACTAAGGTAAGTCGGGAAGAGAAATCATCTTAACACATGCTGCACATGTAAGAATAAACTTTCTATGTATTAAATATAATTTTTCAGTAATAGTAACTTATATGAGATTAAGTATTTCATCTTACATACAACTTGTGTATTTTTCTAGAAATTGAATGGCAACCATGATGCTATGAGATATATAATAATTCATCTGAATTTTTTAAGATTGATTTATTTTTCCAGAATTCTCATCTAGCCTGAAGACCAGACACATCTCTGTCCAGCATATCAAAAAGCAGATTTTATGCATTTGTTATAAAATGAAAAATTATTCATGTTGGATGTATTAATTTATATTAAATATATTGTAGAAGTATTTCAATATAATGAATATTTCAAATTGCAATATGAACAATAAAGGACCAAATCTTAGAGTTGAGAGAATGAATTCAATGAGAATCACATTTTTTGTCAAATTTTATTAAATTTGCAGGTCCTAGTGAATTCTCACAATGAGCAATTAGATTTGCATGCATTATTTAAAAAAATGCCTGATTCCAATTAATATATTGTTGAAGACTTCATCAGCCACAGAAGGCTCAGGTGCAACTGTGCTTAGTTTTCCAAAACACATTGCAGCTATTGTACCATATGGCACATATATGACATAGCGCAGACAGCCCGGTGGGATTATCCTAGCCTATAAAAAACCTAAGTCAGGGAATGTAGCAGCCATTTTTTGAGACGTCCCAGTGAAAAGGCAACAGAGCTCACAGCTTAGCAATTGAGATAAGAAGAGAAATGTCATGATCCAGTCTGGGTTTTGAGTCCTGTCTGTCCTTTCCCCAGGCTGATCATGTCAAGGATTAACTTTGCCTGGCCTCATTTTGGATTCAGGTTTGCTATTTCTTCCTGCTGCGTCCTGCAGGCCATGTCAGTTATATTTTCTGCTTACGATGTGAGTATCTGACTCTGGTAGTACCCTGATTTGTCCTCCTGCTGTTGCTAACTTTGCCTGTGTCTATTTGTCCCCCACTCCCCATCCTGACTCAATGTTTCCCTTTCATGTTTAGGACTCCCTGGCATCTGACTCGGCTGGAACCCTGACCTGCTGTTTGTCTCTTGTCTTTGGCATACTTGTTCCTGACTGGTACTGACCCATTTGGCTTGCTTCTGACTCTGTGTTTGTTTATGCCTTTGGTACTGCGCTATAGACTAATATCGGCTCGGCCTGTTTGACTATTCTGCTGCCACCTGGTAGCAGCCTCGCTGCAGCACTGCATGTCTGCTCTTGCAGCGTGCAGGCCTCCCTCCACTCTATTGCCATGTAGTGGTGCTTGCATCTACCTGAATAGCAGCAGTGTGACATAATTGACCATACATTTTTTTCTCTCCTCTCTCTCTCTATGGATCAGCTATGTACTCTTGCGGATCAGATGTCTGATTTGACTAAAGTGATGCAGGATTTGCCTGTTGAACATAGAGCCCGGGCCACTTCTCATAATCAGCTTCAAAAGGAGCTCTCTGAGACTGTTAGGTCTGTCCTGGGTTCTATTTCCCAACCTGCCTGTAGCTACTCGGACCCCACAGATACCTCGCTCCATGCTCCTGAACCTTCGGTCAGGCTCCCAGATACTATTTCCGGAGAGAAGGAGAAGTTCCATACATTCAGGGACAGTTGTAAGTTGCTTTTCTCCTTGAGATCCTGATAATCTGGGGATGAGAGTCAAAGGGTGGGGATAATTATTTCGTTACACCGAGAGGGTTCCCAGACTTGGGCTTTTTCATTACCTGCTACTGCCTCTGAACGTGTGTCTGTGGATGGGTTCTTTGAGGCCTTAGAATCGACTTTTGACGACCTAGACCAGGTCAGGGTGGCAGAGGACACTATCATGGGTCTCTTGCAGGGTAAACTCACCGCCGAATGGTATTGCTCTGAATTCAGGCGGTGGGCCACTGAAGTTCCCTGGAATGATTCCGCACTTTGTTGTCAGTTCAGGAGAGGACTGTCGGATCATCTTAAGGACGCTCTGGCTCTCCATCCGCCACACCCAGCTCCTTGGAGGAGGCTATGACTCAGGCCATCTGTATGGATCAGAGGTTGCGGGAGAGAGGCGTAATGCAACAAGAGACTCCTTTACGTATGTCTAATTCCGATTTGGCACCCCATACTGAAGTTATGGAGGTAGAGGCCACTAACCAGAAGGAGGACAGGAGGTGACGATGAGAGGGGAGATTGTGTTTTAACTGTGGAGATTCTGGACATTAGAAAAAGGACTGCCCCTCTTGCCCACCGACTGACAAGCTGCCATGTCTGGGTGATCATCGAAGAGGTCACCTAGACTCTCAGGTACCTTTTTCCTCATGCCAAAAAATGTTGTTTGAGGTGGAACTTTGCCATGGGGATTGTTTCACACCCACTTCAGCTTTTGTGGACTGTCGGTCGACGATGAACTTCATTGACTCACGCTTGGTGTCTAAGTGTCAGATAGGGATAGTTAGGCTCAAAACACCAATTCATACCATTGCTATTGATAAGACTCCATTGGTTAAGAACATTGTTAAATTTGTCTCGGAGGAGTTCCTCCTCAAGGTGGGTTCCTTGCATCAGGATCGCATCTCATGTTATGTTCTGGACAATCTTCCAGCGGGACTGGTGTTGGGATTCCCCAGGTTACGGTTACATAATCCTGTTATTGACTGGGAATCTCAGGATATTGTAAAATGGGGACCTATTTGCTCTAAAGGTTGTCTTTCTACTGTAATGGTGTCGTCTATTAATCTGGAGAGTATTCCGGAGTACCTGAAGGATTTTAAGGAAGTGCTTTCTGAAAAAGAGGCTGAGGTTTTACCACCACATCGCTTCTATGATTGCGCTATCAATCTCGTTGCAGGTGCTAAATTGCCCAAGGCCCTTCTGTACAATCTTTCTGGCCCGGAACGTTCCGCTGTGAAAGAGTATGTCTCTGAAAGATAATGTAAATGACACATCCATCCCTGTGTCTCTCCTGCGGCTGCTGGATTTTTTTTGTTAAGAAAAAAGATGGTGGTTTATGCCCTTGCCTCAATTTTCGTGAACTTAATAAGATTACAGTGAGAAATGCTTACCCTCTCCCGCTCATCCCTGATATTTTCAACCAATTGTCTGGGGCAAGGTGGTTTTCCAAGTTAGAGCTCAGGGGAGCATATAATCTTATTCGTATTCGGGAGGGGGATGAGTGGAAAACGGCATTTCTCACCTCTTAAAAATCTTTGAAAACTTGGTTATGCCCTTTGGTCTCACCAATGTGCCAGCTGTGTTTCAGGATTTCATTAATAATGTTTTTTCTGACTTCATCGGGCATTTTGTGGTGATATATTTAGATGACATCCTGGTGTTTTCTTCTGACAAGGAATCTCACTTGGGTTATCTGCGTGCAGTTCTTCAGAGGTTACGGGAGAATTTGCTGTTTGCTAAACCTGATAAGTGTGTATTTTTTGTCCAAGAACTGTTCTTTCTTGGGGTCATTCTGTCTGCTAAAGGGTTTTGCATAGACCCTGGAAAGGTCCAGGCCATTGTTTATTGGGTGCAATGCAAAGATCTGAGAGGTCTTCAGCGCTTTTTGGGGTTTGCAAATTATTATCGGAGATTTATTAAAGTTTTTTCTCAGGTGGTCAAGCCTCTCACTGATCTCACTTGTAAGGGAGCTAATCTTAAAAACTGGTCAGTCTCAGCAGTAGCAGCATTTTCTTCATTGAAAAAATGTTTTATGTCAGCTCCTATTTTGGTCCAGCCCGATCCATCTGAACCATTCAGTGTTGAGGTAGACGCATCAGAGGTGGGAGTGGGGGCAGTGTTGTCTCAGGGACCCGCCACTTTGACTAACTTTAGATCTTGTGCATTTTTCTCCAACAAATTTTCTCCTGCTGAGAGAAATTATGATGTCGGGAATCGGGAGTTATTAGCCATAAAACTGGCTTTTGAAGAATGGAGGCACTTTTTGGAGGGGGCTGTTCATCAGATTAAGGACTGTGATTAAGGACCACACGAACCTGGACTACATACATACACCTACCCCTAATCCCAACCCTAACCATAACCTTAACAACAACAACCCTAACCCCAACACACCCCTAACCTACTCCCAACCCTAACTATAACCCTAACTAAAAACCTGACACCAACACACCCCTAACCCTGATTCCAACCATGACCATAACCCTAGCCCTAACCCTAACCTTAACTTTAGACCAACTCACTTTAGTACAACCCTAACCATAACTTTAGCCCAACCCTAACCCTAACTTTAGCCCAACTCACTTTAGCCCAACTCTAACCCTAATGGAAAAATAGAAATAAATACACTTTTTTATTTCATTTTTTTTCCCTAACTAAGGGGGTGATGAAAGGGGGTTTTATTTACTAATTTTTATTTTGATCACTGTGTTATGGTCTATCACAGAGATCAAAATGAACCAATAGGAAAAAATTTCGTATTGATGCCAGTTGCTGGCCAGCAGATCTCGGCGGGCACACTGCAAATGCGCCCACCATTTTCTCCCAGAAGAAAATGCCAGGGGACATCACGGAGGAATGGAGGGACTCAAAAGGTAATGGGGGGTGATTGGGAAACTGGGGACCCTATTTCTCTCTTCTTTGATGTGCGATCACATCAGAGGAGAGAGAAATTAAATGGCAAATCAGACTTTTTTTTCCGGTCGCCGTCATACCGTTAATAACAGCGATCGCAACATTGGGGTTGGTAAAAACCTACCAGAATCATGTTCTCTGGGTCTTGGCTACCCCAGTAGCTGAGACTCCGGAGAAATTCCGACACTGGGCAGCGCTGTGGTTTATGTACACTTAACTGCCGCCATGAAAAGGCATATCTGCGGTCATTAAGGGGTTAACCAAAAGGCACCACTAACAAAACAACACCATGAAGACCAATGAGATCTCCAAACATTTCAGGTGCAAAGTTGAGAAGTACAAGTCAGAGTTGAGTTAAAAAAAAATTCCAATCTCTGATGATCCCCCAGAGCATCATCAAATTCATTATCATAAAATGGAAAGAACATGGTACCACAACAAACCTGCCAAGGAAGGTCTGTCCACCAAAACTCTCAGCCTGGTCAAGGAGGGCATTAATCAGAGAGGTAGTGTAGAGACCCTGAACGTGCAGCAGAATTACTAAGCAGAGACTGGAGTATCTGTCCATACAGCCACAATAAGCCATACACTCCATAGGGGTGGACTTAATGGAAGAGTGGGCGGAAAAAAGTCTTTACTTGCACACAAAAATTGTGAGGCTCATTTTGTGTTTGGCAAAAGATGTGTGGGAAACTCCCCAAATGTATAGAGAAAGGTGTTGTGGTAAAATGAGACCAAAATTGAACTTTTTGGCCACCAAGATAAACGCTATTGGAGCGCCAGCTGGGGCCCACAGGGTACTCGGTACCGGGCCGTTCACTCCTTAAAGGGGATGTCGTGTTGGCAGTGACCCGGTCTGTGGCCCCAGGCGTCCATGCCAAAATGTTGTAAATGAAATTAAAGGAAAAGGGGATTTTTAAAGGGGAAATGTTCGTGACGCCACCTGTGGTTTGTGGTCAGAGGGAACCACTGCTGCGATGCAGATCCTCTGGGACTGGTGGTGAGGCATCAGAGTTGGTATAGCTCCCCACAGGTGGTGCTGAGTCCCAGGGCAGATGCAGTATGTTCAAGATAGTAAATGATGTAGTATTTGGCAAGGGATGTAGCAGTGCTCAGTGGGTGTTGCAGGAAGAACTTGAAAGGACACAGTCAGGTGCAGTTTTCAAAGCTTTACTCACAGTTCTGCAGGTAAAATGTCCAGGATACTGGCTACAGATGGTGCTGGAGATCTGATTACTTGGAAACAATTTTGGTTCCACCTTGCCAGGAGGATTTAGATGCCTTCCTGCTGCGCTCTCTGTTCCTGGCCTCTGCTGCTTATAGCTAAGCTGTGGCCCTCTTCTCTGTGTTGTTTTTCCAACCTGTATAGCAGGCAGAGTGAACCTATCAAGGGCTCCATCTCTTCTCACTGACAACCCTGACTCTTGTTACTGCTGTGCTGGCAGATGTCAGTGTAAACAGAGAACTTGCTATTCTCTGTTCTCCAGATGCGACTGTCAGGCTTGGAGTCCCCAACTGGTCCAGGACTCTGGCATCCTCTTTTATCAGAGCCCTTCTCTGGGTGAGCTGTAGCATACTGCTCCTCTCCCACGAGCTTCTCTCCACATGTCCTCTCTCGTCCCTGTCTACAGACAGACTCCTCCCCAAGCCAGAATGTTTCAATGAAGCTCCCCTGAAATCAGGTGTTAGTGCTCCCCCCTCTGGTCTGGAGTAGGAAAAGTGTTGCATGCTGTGTGTTACCTGGCAAGGTGTCTCCTCTTTATTTCTAGGCATGGCATCACTCCCTGTGAAGGAAGCAATGCCACTGTGGATCTTAACATCAATTCAGTGAAGTTCTGAAATGAGGTGTCCTTTTTTACCATTCACAGTACAATATGGGGACCCATCTCAAACCCCCAACGTAGGCCCTGGGCATGACTACAGGGCATTAGCAGTCTTCAGGTTGGACTACTTCTTCAGTCACGCCAGACGGTTTTTGTTCTGTAGCCACTAGTGCTAACCATTTACAAACATTGTCCTGTTCACTACGAGTCCAG
Organism: Dendrobates tinctorius; assembly: GCF_039654945.1. Classification (NCBI taxonomy): domain Eukaryota; kingdom Metazoa; phylum Chordata; class Amphibia; order Anura; family Dendrobatidae; genus Dendrobates; species Dendrobates tinctorius. The sequence continues at coordinate 7,522,705 of NW_027361907.1, read as the reverse complement.
TGACCCAATCGTCCATAAAAATGCTCAAAAGTTCTTACAGTAATCTCTGTAGGCACATATGCTTAATAGTTGCAGTTATAAACATTATTAACTTATTTTCATTTCCTATGTACAGAGTCTACTTATATGCGGAACTTCATAGGGGGCAGGCCTTTAGTAGTACAGATAGACCTACGTAGCACTGGTGTTGGTGGTGACCTTATCAGATTCACTGTGCTAACTACCACAAGTGTAGTGCGCTCTCTACTGACTAAGCTATGGTGACTCTACGTAGCATGGGTATACCTGATTTTCTTGGGCCACTTCTGCTTCACTATGGCATGACAGATTCCCTGCTGGCAGGGTGAGGATTCTCTCGTTCCACTGCTGGTGTGGCATCTGCTGCTTGAGCTCATTGATCTTCAGACTGGTCTTGAGTCATGTCTCTCTCTGCCCAGGGCCGGCTCCAGGTTTTTGAGGGCCCCGGGTGAAAGAGTCTCAGTGGGCCCCCCCTTTAACACATACCACGATTCATGTCATGTGGCATCCGTGGTGCCAGCCAAAAATGGACTTGTCTCTGTGTGGATCACATGGACACGCATGTGATCCACACAGACACACGCTCTGTGGCAAAACCTGTTCATGTGAAGGGGGCTATTGATTAGTAGTGTACGTATGAAAGAAAGATGAGAAAGAAAGAACAGAGAGAGAGAAAGAAAGAACAGAGAGAAAGAACAGAAAGAGAGAAAGAAAGAACAGATAGAAAGAGGAAGGACAGTGAGAGAGAGAAAGAAAGAACAGAGAGAGAAAAAAAGATTAGAGAGAGAAAGAAAGAGGGGAAAGAAAGAGAAAGAACAGAGTGAAAGAAAGAGCAGAGAGAAACAGAAAGAAAGATGGGAAAGAAAGAAAGAACAGAGAGAGAAAGAAAGAAAGAGGGGGAAGAAAGAAAGAACATAGAGGGGGAAAGAAAGAACAGAGAGAAAGAAAGAGTGGACAGAAAAAAAGAACAGAGAGAAAGAAAGAGGGAATAAAGAACAGAGAGGGAGAGAGAAAGAAAGAGGGGAAAGAAATAAAGAAAGAACAGAGAAAGAAAGAACAGAGAGAGAAAGAAAGAGTGGCCAGAAAAAAGAACAAAAAAGAAAGAGGGAAAAGAAAGAACAGAGGGGTAGAGAGAAAGAAAGAGGAGTAGAAACAGAGAGAAAGAAAGAAAGAAAGAAAGAAAGAGGGGAAAGAAAGAAAGAACAGAGAGAAAGAAAGATGGGAAAGAAAGAAAGAGGGGAAAGAAAGAAAGAAAGAAAGAACAGAGAGAAAGAAAGAGGGGAAAGAAAGAGAAAAGGAAAGAACAGAGCGAAAGAAAGAACAGAGACAAAGAGAAAGAAAGAGGGGAAAAAAGAAAGAACAGAGAGAGAAAGAGAGGGGAAAGCAAGAAAGAACAGAGAGAAAGAAAAATAACACAGAGAAAGAAACAGTGGACAGAAAAAAAGAGCAAAAAAGAAAGAGAGGAAAGAAAGAACAGAGGGGTAGAGAGAAAGAAAGAGGGAAAGAAACAGAGAGAATGAAAAAAGAAAGAGGGGAAAGAAAGAAAGAAAGAAAGAAAGAACAGAGAGAAAGAAAGATGGGAAAGAAAGAACAGAGAGAAAGAACAGAGAGAAAGAAAGAGGGAAAGAAAGAAAGAACAGAGAGAGAAAGAAAGAAAGAAAGAAAGAAAGAGGGGAAAGAAAGAGAAAAGGAAAGAACAGAGGGAAAGAAAGAACAGAGAGAGAAAGAAAGAAAGAAAGAAAGAGGGGGAAAAAGGAACAGAGAGGGAGAGAGAAAGAAAGAGGGGAAAGAAATAAAGAGAGAACAGAGAAAGAAAGAACAGAGAGAGAAAAAAGAGTGGACAGAAAAAAAGAACAGAGAGAGAGAGAAAAAAGAAAGAGGGGAAAGAAAGAAAGAACAGAGTGGTAGAGAGAAAAAAAGAGGGGAAGGAACAGAGAGCGAAAGAAAGAAAGGGGAAAGAAAGAACAGAGAGAAAGAAAGAAAGAGGAGAAAGAAAGAACAGAGAGAGAGAAAGAAAGATGGGAAAGAAAGAACAGAGAGAAAGAAAGAACAGAGAGAGAGAAAGAGAGGAAAGAAAGAACAGAGAGAGAAAGAAGAGAGAGAAAGAAAGAGGGGAAAGAAAGAGAACAGAGATAGAAAGAACAGAGAGATAAAGAAAGAAAGAACAGAGAGAGAAAGAAAAAAAGATTAGAGAGAAAGAACAGAGAGAGAAAGAAAGAAAGTGTGATGGTTACGTGTGACTGGACACACCGCCTCCAGCAGGGCGAATTTATTTGACACACGTGACCCTGGATACACTGCCTCCATTAGGGTGAATTTAAATGATACAACGTGCAGCCGGATACACCGCCTCCAGCAGGCGAATTTCAGAATTACACGTATATCTGGATACACCGCCACCACCAGCAGGGCGAATTTAAATAATAAAGGGAAACACCAGGGAAACCGATACAATGGAGGGCCCTGCGATAGGGAACGGGGATGTGGAGACCTGCTGCATTCCCCTGAGTCAGTGTCTCTACACTCCTAACAGTCCCTATACAGGCTCCACACCTGTCGCCGAGCAGGATACCTAAAAACCCTAGCTCGCCCTGCACCTAGCCCTTTCTAGTGAAATGGACGGTGCAGAAACTAATCCCATCACTGCACTGAAACACACAAAAGTAAAGGCACAAACAGGTTTAACACCACTTAGCTTTGCTCTGTGGCTCTTGCTCCCAGCAACAGAGACCAGCACCAGAATGCAGCTTTCCTCCTGAATAGCTGCGACGTCACCAAGCGTTGTCAGAGCTGCAACAAACTCCTCACTGTCGGTCCTTCCACACCAGGACTCTGACTGAGCTGCAAGGAACTCTCTCTAGCTCCTTCCTTCACCAGACTTGGTTGGAAATGACCAATATCACCAACCGTGAGTGAGAGAACAAGACACTTCTATATAGTTAAACCAGAGCAATCACACCTGTTAGTGATAATCACGTGCACTGAACTAAAGTAACCAGAGTTCAATGACCCTAGCGGCCACCGGGGGCAAAACTACCTTTAAGCACACAGCTTAAGGAAAAAAAAATATTACTTGCGCATTTATCTGTCATAATCCAACCCAGATCATGACAGTACCCTCCCTCAATGAGGGGCCTCCGGACCCTCAAGACCGCTCCTCATCAGGGAACCACCTACAGCAGGGACGCCCAGATCCAGAGTTCACCCCTGCAACTACCTGCACGTCAGGTTGATGACAAACGAGCACCGCTGGTATTGGAAATATATGTTCTGGAGGCACCACACATCTCCGAAGCGCCGACCTGGGTAACGAGTTGTGTATGTGCATATTTGGGGGTAACTTGAGCTGGTAAGACTCCGCAACACACTTCCACTGGATATTTTTTGGTGGCCATCCATACATGCTCGTTCACACACAGGTCCGGACCTGAAGGTTTATTGCCACTCATTCATTTGACACAATTCGGTGAACTCTTTCTGGGATTGACAACAGAGGCGTCCCCCTGTGTCACCACACTCACACCCCTGCAAGTCACCAAGGGGTACACCACCCTCCAACCCCTTCCACCACGAGGTCTGCGCCTCCCAGGGTTGGCTAATGGCGAGGGTTGAGCCTTGCCCCTACTCTCCTGCAGCACATCTGCTGCTCCCACGGGAGAGAAAGGGGTCGGTTGAAGAGAGACGGCAGAGACAGTAGTCCCTAGGCAGCAGCCCCCCTACTCTCCTGCAGCACATCTGCTGCTCCCACGGGAGAGAAAGGGGTCGGTTGAAGAGAGACGGCAGAGACAGTAGTCCCTAGGCAGCAGCCCTCACATGACTGCCCCCAGCTGACCACTTCCGTCGCCCACCAATCTATTACCTGGTTGTGTTTTTTCAGTCAAGGGAGGCCTAAAACGATAGGTACAGGCATTCCCTCCAAGACGTAGCATGACAAGGACTCCTCATGATGTCCCAATCGCAGGTGGATATTTTCTACGACTTGGGTAGAGCTCCCCTGGCTCAGTGGAACAGAGTTAATGGCCTGGACGCTTATAGGCTGGGCTAGCATCCTACACCTCAGGCCATGAGTCTGGACAAAGCGAGCATCCACCAGACTGACTCCTGCTCCACTGTCCACAAGCACCGGTATCACCTCCGGTACCCTGCCAGTCAACACCTCTGCTGACATAGTACCTTGGGAGGGCAAAATGGAGGAAATATATACTCCCTGGTCGTCTCCCTCCAAACGACCAGGGGAATGCGGCTTTTGAGATGACACAGACAATTTGGCATGCACTGAGCAAGCCTTAAGGACATGACCAGTCTGCCCACAGTAAAAACATGCCTCCACCACTCCCTGAACCGTAGGCAGGCCTGAACACAAACTAGCTCCTCCAACTTGCATAGGTTCATCTGTAGACTTGGCACGTACTGGGCAGGCTCTCATGAAATGGCCCGGCTTCCCACTGGAAAAGCATACCCCCCACCATGGTGAACCGCAGACAACCCCTTTTTTGTACCAACAATGCTGGGCTTCTTGGGTTCCTCCATCCGCACTGGTGGGTCCTTCTCCCTAGCGAGGACTACAGGGGGCACATTTTGTGTATGTCTCTCCCTAAGGCGTCTATCCACCCAGATGGCAAGGGACATGGCAGCCTCCAGTGACCTGGGGGCGGCGTACTGCACCAGAGTATCCTGCAACTTTGGAGACAGACCCTGCACAAATTGACTTCTAAGTGCAGGGTCATTCCACTGGGTGTCAGTGCCCATCTCAGTCTCCCGATGCAGGACATATCATGATCTGCTCACATGGCCGGCATCCCCAAATCCAAGGCGATCCTGCTGTTCACGCTGTCGGAGGAGGACACAGTGATGGATCTGAAGCATTCCCTGAAGTGCCTCCATGGTTCCGTCAAAATCTCCTCCCGAAATTACCTCATTTCCGCTCACCTACCAGCACGTCACTTCCGGTAGAACGTCACGTGCAAGCTTTAAAGTGCTCCTAGGGGCTCCGTCATGTACTCCTGTGTCCGCAGGAAAAGTAAGCTCCCGGCTGGGGCAGTCTCTCTCTCAAAAACGGGACTCTACCGCTGGATCCGGGAAGGTTGGGAGGTATGAATGCTCCCCACCATACACATCGTATATCATGGCTCCACACACCTCATACACACATGGTTACGGTTTCTATGCCTCGTACACACACGGCTCTGCTCCGTACACCTTGTACACACACAGCTTCACTCCATACACCCCATACACACCCGGCTCTGCTCCACTCCGTAAACACACGGCTCAGCTCCGTACACTTTTGTACACCCAACTCTGTTCCGTACTCTTCGTACACATGCGCTCCGCTCCGTACACCTTGTACACACGCAGCTCCACTCCGTACACCTCGTACACACATGGCTCCACTCTGTACACCTCGTACACACGCGGCTCTGCTCCGTACACCTCATAGACACGCGGCTCTGCTCCGCACACCTTGTACACACGCGGATATGCTCTGTACACCTCGTACACACACGGCTCCGCTCTGCACACCTCGTACACACACGGCTACGCTCTGGTACACCTCATACACACACGGCTCTGCAACGTACAGCTCTGCTCCTTACACACACGGCTCTGCTCCGTACACACACCCTGCTCTGATCTGTACACACCCGGCTCTGCTCTGTAAACACCTGGCTCTGCTCGGTACACACACGGCTCTGCTCCGTACACACACATGGCTCTGCTCCATACACACACACGGCTCTGCTCTGTACACACACGGCTCTGCTTTGTACACACACAGCTCTGCTCTGTACACACACAGCTCTGCTCCGTACACCTCGTACACACAGCTCTGCTACATCCCCCCTGTAAACCCCTCCTGACCCCACACAGAAACTTCCCCTCATCCAGCACCATGACAAGTTGACCACCAGCACACACAGCAGCGTCCGGCATACACTGAGGCCCCTGATCATGTGACTCCCCTGACTCCTCCCCTCCTGTGATCTTATCGCAGGTCCTGTACACACAGAGGGCGACTGGGGGAGGATGGGGTCGGTGCATAGGGGGCATGGCAGCAGGTATCCTAGACAGCGTGAGTGGGTCCCCCCGTCTCGCCAGGGCCCCGGCACTTGCCCGGGTGCGCCGGTTGCTGACGCCTGCCCTGTCTCTGCCACTTCTAGTTGAGGAAAGGTTAAGACGGGCACGACTATGGCCTGGTTCACTCTTAACCAACCTGAAGGGAATTCACCAAGTACAGTATGGATCTTTTCTTCCACTTTTTGTATTGACTGAGGAATGTCTTTGTCTTCAAAACTTTCCTTTAGTTAGTCAGGACATGGTTTTAGGTGATGCCTTGACACTGCTGCGGAGGTTTCTCCTCCATCTTTGCTGATAAGGCACACCTTGGTATTGTCAAAGTTTGAAGGCATGATGGTATATTGTTCAGCTTCCCACTGATCATCAAGTTTGTGTACTCGTCTCTATCTTTTGAGTACCTGTTCTCCAGGTGACAAGGGAACTGCAGGCGCATGCTGATTGTAGTTTCTTTCTTGCTTCTGTCTTGCTTGAGACAAGCTTTGTTCTACACACTCTTGCACTTTACGGTATTGTTGCTGCTGCTCTGTATCCCAGTCTGCGTCTGGTGATGTCACATCAGGTGTCAGGACTCCCATGTCCAAGTCAATGGGCAAGTTGCCAGGTCTCTCATTAGGTAGGCTGGTGTGCAGTTGGTGAAATTAACCGGAATGCGGTTGTAGAGATCCACCAGATCTGGCAACTTTTCTGGCCACAGGCTTCTCTCTTCCAGGGGCAAGGTCTTCAACAGGTCAATTACCACCAGGTTCATTTTCGCACATATGCCATTTGCCTGTGGATGGTAGGGTGTCGTTCTGATCTTCTTACAACCATACAGGTTACAGAACTCCTGGAACACCTCTGCCTCAAAAGCTGTGCCTTGGTCAGTAAGCACTCGTTCAGGGTAACCATGCGGTCTACAAAAGTGTTCTTGGAACGCCTTGGCTGCTATCTTTGCTGTTTGGTCCTTGACAGGCACGACTACTAGGCCCTGGAGTAGTGTTCCACTATGGTGAAGGTGTAGACATAGCCTGAACAGCTTGAGGTCAGCTACACGTGGTCCAAAGCTACCTGTTCAAGTGGCTGCTTGGTGATTATTGGCTGTAATGGGGCTTGCTGGGTGTTACGGTCTTTCCTGTGCAGGTTGCATGGCCACACTCTCGTCACCAGTCCTCAATGGCCTTCCTCATGCCAATCCAGTAGAACCTATCCAACTTCTTCCATCCAAAGTGTCCTGCTCCATTGTGGTACACTTCCAGGACCATTGGTGCATCCCACCTTGGGACCACTACCTGCCAGACCAGTTTGTGTGTTCGGGAATTGATACTTCTCCGACACAGCTTCCCCTCGTAGATGAATAGCTTGCCCTTCTCTTTCCACAACTGTTGGGTCTCTTGTGGGGCATCTGGGCCTGGACGTGAGTCAGCTTGTGTTAGCAGTTTCTTTACCAGGCAGACTGCTGGGTTGCTATCCTGCATCTCTACCCATCCATGGTGGGGCAATGGATTGAATGCGGCTTCCCGCTTGACATAGCGCCTGTTCCTGACAGAGTGGGAGCACTGGGGCGCTCCAGGGCGGTGGAAGGCTGGTAACTCGACCTCTTGCAGCTCTTCTCCCTCTTCTGGTAAGTTGGGCATCCTGGACAGTGCATCATCATTAGCGTTCTTGTGCTCCACTCGGTACTCGATGGTAAACTGGTAGTTGGACAGCCGAGCCATCCATCGCTGATCCAATGCACCAACCCTTGCAGTTTCCAAGTGAGTCAGCGGATTCTTGTCCGTGAAGATGGTAAATTTTGCTGAAGCCAGGTAGTGTTTGAAGCACTCTGTGACCACCCAGACTATGGCGAGGAACTCCAGTTTGAAGGAGCTTTAGTTGGCAGGATTCCTTTCAGTGGGACGAAGCTTCCTCCTGGCGTAGGCAATCACTCTCTTTGCCTTTCTGCACTTGTGACAGCACGGCTCCCAGTCCCATGTTGCTGGCATCAGTATAAAGCAGGAATGATTGGTCGTAGTCTGGGTAGGCCAGGACTTCATCCCCTGTAAGGGCCAACTTCAGTCGGGTGAAGGACCTTTTCAGTTAATCATTCCAGTCAAATGAAGGACTCTTCTTCCTGGCCTTCTTGGGTTGACCCACCAGAAGATTTTGTAGAGGGGCAGATATCTCAGTGAAGCCTTTGATGAACCCTTCAGTAGTAGCCTACCAACCCGAGGAACTTCCGCACTTCATGGATGTTGTTGGGCTTTTGCCAGTCCCGGATAACAGTGACTTTGTCGGGGTCTGGTGCTACGCCTTCAGCGCTCACTACGTGGCCTAGATACTGCACCTTGGGCTTTAGAGGGTGGCATTTGGATGGTTTTACCTTCAGTCCAAAGTTAGACAGGGCCTCCAACACCTCTGCCAGGTGCTTCAGGTGGTCTTCATAGGTGTTGGCAAAAACAATGACGTCATCCAGGTACAACAGAACTGTCTAGAAATTCTTGTGCCCGAGGCAACACTCCATTAACCTCTGGAACATCCCTGGTGCGTTGCAAAGCCCAAACGGCATGTAGTTTAACTCTGAGAGGCCCATTGGTGTCGCGAAGGCCATCTTCTCCTTGTCGCCTCTGCCACGGGAACCTGCCAATACCCACTGGTGAAATCTAAGGTAGAGAAATAGTTAGCGGTTCTCAGTGCAGCTAGTGATTCCTCTATCCTGGGTAATAGATAGGCGTCCTTGTGGGTAATGTTTAATTCGTGGTGATAGCAGCATCATGCTGTGGAGAATTTTTTGGCAGTAGGGAGAGGAAAAATAGAGTCAAAGGGAAAATGGATGGTGCGAAATGCAGGAATATTCTTGAGCAAACCTGTTTCATTCTGTCAGTTATTTAAGACTGGGACAGAGGTTCATCTTTCAACAAGAGACAATGACCCAAAACATACTGCTAAAGCAACACTAGAGTGGTTTAAGGGGAAATGTGTAAATGTTTTGGAGTGACCTAGTGAATCCTGGACATTAATCCAATGGATAATCTGTGGTCAGACTTGAAGATTGCATTCACCAGAAAAATATTTCCAATTTGAAGAAGCTGAAGCAGTTTTTCCTTGAGAAATGAGCAAAAATCCCATTGGTGAAATGTGGAAAACTCTTAGAAACTTATCCAAAGGTACTGACTTTAGGGAGTGAATAGCTATGCAGACTGAAGCTTTCAGTTATTTTGTCCTAACTGTTGTTTGCTTCAGAATAAAAAGAAAATCAAATGTTCACAATTGTAGACATGTTCTTTACATGAAGTGATGCAAACCCTCAAAAAACAATGACATTCCAGGTTGTGAGGTAGCACAACACAAAAAATGCCAATGAAGGTGAATTCTTTCGCAAGCCACTGTGTGTATGTCTCTATATATATATATATATATATATATATATGTAAATGTATGTATATAACTATAAGTACATGCCATGACCTCATATACGGATTACACTGTACACTAGCATGAATGGGTCTCTTAACAAAGAGCTTACAGGATGAGTGATTACCTGTAGACATTATGCTATTAGTGCATGTATAAGGGAGAGACACACAGTGGGGGACACAAGGCACCTTGACACACATTTCACTGCTCTGGACTTTGTCAGGAGGCATCAGATCTCTGACCAGTCTAGCGCTGCCATGCCCCTTTTTGTTGACTTGGTTTACTGTGGCGTCTGTCTCTGTGTGGTGCATGTATATAGTACTGGGCATCCCGCCTGATAATATTATGGGTGTCATCAATAGACTGTTAGCCAGACACTTTGCATCACACATACCTGTGTGACTGGCATTCTACTCAAGACTTATTTGCGTGCAATCTTTCTACTAGGCAACCAACCCCTCCATTATTTGGTAGGTGTGTGGGTGGCTGCTTTTATCAGTAGTTTACACCTGTGCTGTCCCTACCTTTATCAGTGGGAAGTGCCAGTGCATTTGTCATCTGACAGGTTTTGTTAAGGCTGTTTCCGTATGGTATGTTTTTCTGAACTATTCTGTTAGCTGTTCCCTCTACCTCTGGTCTTCTTGGTAGCAAATGTCTTTTTCTGCATCTTCCTTCAATCTCTGCTGGGCTGAGTAGGCTTCAGGTAGTACACATCCCGGCATTGTGATTGGCAGTAGTTTGGTAAATAACTATATGTTGCTTTTATATTTAGACAATGCTTTTATATTTAGACCATGTGGAAGAGAAATGTCACAAGGACTGAGAAACAAAATAATTTATTTACACAAGAAAGGTGACGGTTACCAGAAAATAAGCAAAGGTTTACTTATCTGTTAGAATACTGCCACAAAAGTGCTACAAAAATTTAACAAAGTTAACATCTAAACAGGATTGACTTTTGATGAGAAGGGATTGAGTGTTTCCCATCTCACCGTATGGAATACACTGCAGAGGATTAGCACGCATCGGTGTCGTCCACGAAAGAAGCCTCTTGTAAATCCCATGAACAAAAAAGCCAACGTACAATTTGCCAAGGTCTATGTTGTTACTGGGACACTTTAATCTGGAGTGTTGAGAACAAGATATATGTTTTTGGAACTGATGGCTTCAAAACTGTATGTCGTCACAAAGGTGACACGTACAAAGAAAAATGCATTGCGCCTACAGTGAAAAAAGGTGGTGGAAGTATCCTTATATGGGGCTGCATGAGTGTTCTTGGCTGCATTTCACTGATGGTATCATGAATTTACAGATGTACAGCTCTATATTGAAAGAGAAGATGCTATCATCACTCTGGGCCCTTGGTAGACATGCACTTTTGGGTAACAAAAAATGGAGTAAGGGTGTCTACCTGCTCACAAAAAAACAACAACCGTTATTTAAAAATTAAAAAAATATTTTTTAAATAAGGTTTTTTTTTAGACATGCACTTTTCCAACTAGACAATGATCCAAAACACACATTTAAGGCCACTGTTGCATTTGTGAATAAGAACAGGGAGAAAGTGATTCAGTTGGCAAGGATGTTTCCTAATCTGAAGTCAAATTAAAGACCCATGTGAAATTCTGAAGCATCAAATTGATCATCACTCTCCATCCAGCATCTTGGCTTTAAAATAGGCTATTCTAGAATAATGGAAAAAGATTAATATTGCGATATCTACCCATCATGTTCATTTCATGCCTAGAAGACTTGGTGCTGTTCTTAAAAATGAAGGGGTCACACAAAACATTAGATGTATCAGTTTTGACATGGGGTGTATTTATTTTTGCATCAACTCATTTAAGTAAAAAAGGAGATTTTGCAATGAATGTTATATTAATAATAGAGATGGGCAAACCTGAGCAGTAAAGTTCAGCGTCCGTACTGAACACCTACTGTTCGGGCACGGACATCAAACACAGACTTCACCAGGAAGTCCGTGTTACTGTTCAGGTTCTGCCCCCCGAACCCCAGGTGTTTGCCGTGCGCAGGACCCAAACATCTAGCCGTCCACACATCTCTAATTATTAACCTTACTTTCATGTTATGGGTTAAAAAATATTTTATGAAACTCAGTTTTGACAATTTTCAAAATTGTTTTCTGTTTGGTGCGATATTGATTAAAACTTACATTTCAAAGGGAGTTTACTCATTTATTCTGAGCACTTTCTATATCACATGTTAAGCGTCATGGAATAAATGGCGCTATAAAAATGAATAATAATAATAATATAAATAATCTCTAATGACAGATTTCTTTTTATTTAAAAAGGATGAAATACATATTACTAATGGGCTGATATGTCACTCATAAAACAGTGGCACTATCCAGAATCACTTGAATAATGTTAGTAATTAACCTTTTGTTAGGTACATCAGTATGGGCACTTCAAATATGATAAAGTAATTGTTCCTTATAAAGTGTTATGTATGCTCACATTTATGCATATGTGAGTATAAAATTACAACAGAATTGACACTGAGAATTTTAATTGTAGGTGCACTATTATGGCACAACTGACATGTAATAATTTATGTCAAAAATCAGTTTCACTGTTACCATAAAAGTAGAAAATGCAACCCCCTCACACTCCACCACATTTTTGTTTGATTTGAAAACTGTAAATCAGTAGGATATTATACATACAAAACTAAAGACATAGATATTATTTTCAATATTCATGACATGCAAAATTTTTACTGTTAATATGCTAAAATGCTAAACCTAAGCATGAAGCAACTTTTATATCTCTTTCATTTGTGCAGCAACAATTACACTATGGCAGCGAATCATGCATAAAAGGTGATTACCGACCTTGACATAAGACGGCAAGATACTATCAACTTCTTGCCTTCCAGAGCCAGCATTATAATTAGCCCCACATACAGTATATTATTTTGTAATATTATTTGTAAGTCAAAATCAGAACTGGGTCCAAAACACAGAAGATGTGCAAATATTTGTATTATATTTTGTCTCTGTCTATATTGCAATCATGGTTTTGGCATAACAGCAATAATGAAAAAAAAATTGATCAAACTACTGACCATATGAAAGTGGCAGCTTATATTTGGATTGAGCTTGGGACCAGAGGAGCTCAGCAACAATTGTTTTCCCATGTGATCTACCAGTTTAGTTTTAACCCCTTTCTGACATCAGACGTACTATCCTGTCCATGGGACCTGAGCCCCTATGCCCATGGACGTGATAGTACGTCTAACGCGATCAGCTGCGCTCACGAGGGGAGCGCAGCTGATCGCGGCTGGGTGTCAGCTGATTATCACAGCTGACACCCGGCAGTATGTGTTAGGGGTGGTCACGGACCACCCCCCCCGACACGTTAACCCCTTGCACACCGCGATCAAACACAATCGTGGTGTACCGGGGTTAAAGGGAAGCATCGGCAGGGAGGGGGCTCCCTCCGTGCTTCCCTGAGCCCCCCACAGCAGCGCAATGTGCAGCGCTGCTGCGGGGGGCTCCTTCCCTGCAGGTCCCCGGATCCAAGATGGTGACGGGGACCTTCAGGGGCCTGCAGGGAGCTGGCTTCCTCTGTGCCTGCAAAGCGCAGGCATGAGGAAGTCTGATTCTATGCCTGTGACAGATCGCTGATCTGTCACAGTGATCTGTGATGTGACAGATCAGCGATCTATCACATGACAGCTATGTCCCCCCTGGGACAATGCAATAAAGTTAAAAAAAAAACCAAAAAAATAATTTTAAAAAAATCGCTAAATAAATAGAAAAAAATATTCCCTAATAAATTCATTTTTTGGAAATAAAAGAAAAAAAAACAATAAAAGTACACATATTTGGTATCGCCGCATCCGTAACGACCCGCCCTATAAAACTGCTGCATTAGATAACCCCTTTAGAGAACCCCTTAAAAAATACAAATAAAAAAACAAGTAAAAAATAATGATTTATTATCATACCGCCGAAAAAAAAAGTGCAATAACGCGCGATCAAAAAGATGCATATAAATATCCATTGTACCGCTGAAAACGTCATCTTGTCCCGCAAAAAACGAGCTGCCATACAGCATCATCAGTGAAAAAATAAAAAAGATATAGCTCGCAGAATAAAACGATGCAAAAATAATTATTTTTTATATAAAATTGTTTTCAATGCATAAAAGCGCCAAAACATAAAAAAAAGACATAAATGAGGTATTGCTGTAATCGAACTGACCCGAAGAATAAAACCGCCTTATCAATTTTACTGCATGCAGAACGGTGTAAATGCACCCCCCAAAAGAATTTCTTGAAATGCTGTTTTTTGTTCATTCTGTGTCCCAATAATTGGAATAAAAAGCGATAAAAAAGTCACGCACCAGAAAATGGTACCAATAAAACGTCAACTCGTCCCACAAAAAATAAGACCTCACATGACACTGTGGGTCAAAATATGGAAAAATTATAGGTCTCAAAATATGGTGATGCAAAAACTATTTTTATAATAAAAAGCGTCTTTTAGCATGCGACAGCTGCCAAAAATAAAAACCCGCCATAAATAGTAAATCAAACCCCCCGTTATCAGCCCCTTACTTAGGGAAAAATATTAAAATTAAAAAAAAATGTATTTATTTCTATTTTCCCATTAGGGCTAGGGTTAGGGTTAGGGCTAGGGTTAGGGCTAGGGCTAGGGCTGAGATAAGGGTTAGGGGGTGTGTTGGGGTTAGGGTTGGAGTTAGAATTGGGGGGTTTCCACTGTTTGGGCACATCAGGTGTTCTCCAAACGCAACATGGCATCTGATCTCAATTCCAGCCAATTCTGCGTTGAAAGAGTCAAATGGTGCTCCCTCACTTCCAACCTCTGCCATGCGCCCAAACAGTGGTTTACCCCCACATATGGGGTATCAGCCTACTCAGGACAAATTGCAAAACAACTTTTAGGGTCCAATTTCTCCTGTTACCCTTAGGAAAATAAAAAGTTGGGGGCAAAAATATCATTTTTGTGGAAAAAAATATGATTTTTTTATTTTCACGCCCGGGCGTTATAAGCTTCTTTGAAGCACTTGGGGGTTCAAAGTGATCACCACACATCTAGATAAGTTCCTTAGGGGATCTAGTTTCCAAAATGGGGTCACTTGTGGTGGGTTTCCACTGTTTAGGTACATCAGGAGCTCTCCAAAGGCAACATGACACCAACTGACCATTCCATCAAAGTCTGCATTCCAAAACATCACTACAGTCATGGCCAAAAGTTTTGAGAATGACACAAATATTAATTTTTACAAAGTCTACTGCTTCATTTTTTCTAATGGCAATTTGCATATACTCCAGAATGTTATAAAGAGTGATCAGCTTAACAGCAATTACTTGCAAAGTCAATATTTGCCTAGAAAATGAACTTTATCCCCCAAAACACATTTCAACATCATTGCAGCCCTGCCTTAAAAGGACCAGCTAACATCGTTTCAGTGATTGCTCCATTAACACAGGTGTGGGTGTTGATGAGGACAGGGCTGGAGATCAATCTGTCATGATTAAGTAAGAATGACACCACTGGACACTTTAAAAGGAGGCTGGTGCTTGGCATCATTGTTTCTCTTCTGTTAACCATGGTTATCTCTAAAGAAACACATGCAGTCATCATTGCACTGCACAAAAATGGCCTAACAGGGAAGAGTATCGCAGCTAGAAAGATTGCACCTCAGTCAACAATCTATCGCATCATCGAGAACTTCAAGGAGAGAGGTTCCCTTGTTGCTAAAAAGGCTCCAGGGTGCCCAAGAAAGACCAGCAAGCACCAGGACCGTCTCTTAAAAGTGTTTCAGCTACGGGATCGGGCTACCAGCAGTGCAGAGCTTGCTCAGGAATGGCAGCAGGCAGGTGTGAGTGCATCTGCACGCACTGTGAGGCGGAGACTCTTGGAGCAAGGCCTGGTCTCAAGGAGGGCAGCAAAGAAGCCACTTTTCTCCAGGAAAAACATCATGGACAGACTGATATTCTGCAAGAGGTACAGGGAGTGGACTGCTGAGGACTGGGGTAAAGTCATTTTCTCTGATGAATCCCCTTTTCGATTGTTTGGGACATCTGGAAAAAGGCTTATTCGGAGAAGACCAGGTGAGCGCTACCACCAGTCTTGTCTCATGCCAACTGTCAAGCATCCTGAAAACATTCATGTGTGGGGTTGCTTCTCAGCCAAGGGAATGGGCTCTCTCTCAGTCTTGCCTAAAAACACAGCCATGAATAAAGAATGGTACCAGAATGTCCTCCAAGAGCAACTTCTCCCAACCATCCAAGAGCAGTTTGGCGATCAACAATGCCTTTTTCAACATGATGGAGCACCTTGCCATAAAGAAAAGGTGATAACTAAATGGCTCAGGGAACAAAACATAGAGATTTTGGGACCATGGCCTGGAAACTCCCCAGATCTTAATCCCATTGAGAACTTGTGGTCAATCATCAAGAGACGGGTGGACAAACAAAAACCTTCAAATTCAGACAAAATAAAAGCATTGATTTTGCAAGAATGGACTGCTATCAGTCAGGATTTGATCCAGAAGTTGATTGAGAGCATGCCAGGGAGAATTGCTGAGGTCCTGAAGAAGAAGGGTCAACACTGCAAATATTGACTTGCTGCATTAACTCATTCTAACTGTCAATATAACCTTTTGCTACTCATAATATGATTGCAATTATATTTCTGTATGTGATAAAAACATCTGACAAACACACATAAAAACCAGAGGCCAGCAGATCATGTGAAAATATAATATTTGTGTCATTCTGAAAACTTTTGGCCATGACTGTACTTCCTTCCGAGCCCCGACGTGTGCCCATACAGTATGGTGTATCAGTGTACTCAGGACAAATTGGACAACAACTTTTGGGGTCCAATTCCTCCTGTTACCCTTGGGAAAATAAAAAAATTGGGGACTAAAAGTTCATGTTTGTGGAAAAAACATGATTTTTTTTATTTTCACACCCGGGTGTTATAAGCTTCTATGAAGCACTGGGGGGTTCAAAGTGCTCATCACACATCTAGATAAGTTCCTTAGGGGATTTAGTTTCCAAAATGGGGTCACTTGTGGGGGGTTTCCACTGTTTAGGTACATCAGGAGCTCTCCAAAGGCAACATGACACCATGAGACCATCAAAGTCTGCATTCCAAAACATCACTACTTCCCTTCCGAGCCCCGATGTGTGCCCATACCGTAGTTTTCTCCCACATATGGGGTTTCAGGGTGCTCAGGACAAATTGGACAACAACTTTTGGGGTCCAATTTCTCCTGTTACCCTTGGGAAAATAAAAAAATTGGGGACTAAAAGATCATGTTTGTGGAAAAAATATGATTTTTTTAATTTTCATGCCTGGGCGTTATAAGCTTCTATGAAGCACTGGGGGGTTCAAAGTGCTCACCACACATCTAGATAAGTTCCTTGGGGAGTCTAGTTTACAAAATAGTGTCATTTTTTGGGGGTTTCAACTGTTTTGGTACATCAGGGGCTTTCCAAACGCAACATGGTGTCCGATCTCAATTCCAGCCAAAAAAGTCAAATGGCATTGCTTCCCTTCCGAGCCCTGCCATGCGCCCAAATAGTGGTTTACCCCCACATATGGGTTATCAGCGTACTCAGGAAAAATTGCACAATAACTTTTGGGGACCTGTTACCCTTGGAAAAATAAAAATTGAGGGTGAAAAGATCATTTTTGTGGAAAAAATATGATTTTTTAATTGTACGGCTGTACGTTATAAACTTCTGTGAAGCCCTTGTGGGTTCAAAGTTCTCACCACACATCTAGATAAGTTCCTTGGGAAGTCTAGTTTCCCAAATGGTGTCATTTTTTGGGGGTTTCCACTGTTTTGGTACATCAGGGGCTTTCCAAATGCGACATGGTGTCCAATCTCAATTCCAGCCAAAAAAGTCAAATAGCGGTGCTTCCCTTCCAAGCTCTGCCATGAGCCCAAATAGTCGTTTACACCCACATATGGGGTATCAGCATACTCAGGACAAATTACACAATAACTTTTAGGTCCTGTTACCCTTGGGAAAATAAAAATTGGGAGTGAAAAGATCATTTTTGTGGAAAAAATATTATTTTTTAATTGTACGGCTGTACGTTGTAAACTTCTGTGAAGCCCTAGTGGGTTCAAAGTTCTCACCACATATCTAGATAAGTTCCTTGGGGGGTCTAGTTTCCAAAATGGGGTCACTTGTGGGGGGTTTCCACTGTTCAGGTACATCAGGGGTTCTCCAAACGTGACATGGCGTCCAATCTGAATTCCAGCCAATTTTGCATTGAAAAAGTCAAACGGCGCTCCTTCCATTTTGAGCTCTGCCATACGCCGAAACAGTGGTTCCCCCCACATATCAGGTATCAGCGTACTCAGAACAAATTGCGCAATAACTTTTGCAGTCTAATTTTTCCTGTTACCCTTGGTAAAATAAAAAAAATTGGACCTGAAGTAATTTTTTTTGTGAAAAAAAGTTAAATGTTCATTTTTTTTAAAACATTCAAAAAATTCCTGTGAAGCACCTGAAGGGTTAATAAACTTCTTGAATGTGGTTTTGAGCACCTTGAGGGGTGCAGTTTTTAGAATGGTGTCACTTTTGGAGATTTCCTATCATATAGACCCCTCAAAGTGACTTCAAATGTGATGTGGTCCGTAAAAATAAAATGGTGTTGCAAAAATGACTTAACTTTTAACCCTTATAACTTCCTAACAAAAAAAAATTTTGGTTCCAAAATTGTGCTGATGTAAAGTAACCATGTGGGAAATGTTGCTTATTAAGTTTTTTGTGTGCTATATCTCTGTGATTTAAGGGCATAAAAATTCAAAGTTGGAAAATTGCAAAATTTTCAAAATTTTAGCCAAATTTCCATTTTTTTCACAAATAAACGCAAGTTATTTGAATGAAATTGTACCACTAATATGAAGTACAATATGTCACAAGAAATCAATGCCAGAATCACCAGGATCAAAGGAAGCGTTTCAGAGTTATCTTGTAAAGGGACAGTGGTCAGAATTGTAAAAATTAGCCCGGTCATGAACGTGCAAACCACCCTTGGGGGTAATGGGTTTAGAGCTCTGTGCTTAGGGCATAGAAATTTGGCAATGTTTACTGTCTGAAGAATGCTAATATTGGTATTTCCTTCTCCCCTCTTTTACTTTAACACGACTGTTTGTTATGGTCTTAGGGTAAATTTTCTCTTCAAGACTCACAGGGTATGCAAATGCTGAAAAAAGTGATACTCATTTCAGGGGCTGGGCTAGTCCCTGAGCAATGTGCACTATGTGATGTGTGTTAAATATTAATAATTCGTTAAATATTTCTTATTACACCCAGTTCTGTAGATTGCTTTAGCTTATATGACATAGGCTATTTTTAAGCTTGGCTCATGGTAGAAATGTCAGCTCACTACATATTTAAGTTTAGCCTTGAGGTAAATGTCAAACTCCATATATACCGAGATCACGTGTTTCAAGAGACGTATATAATTCATGGCTAACTGTAGAGGTCGCTGTCTTCTTCCCTCACCATCATGAGACACAGACGCAAGATGACATAACTGAACAGCTGGTATGTTACTTTATTACGAAGAAGCCAAGAGAGACAGAGGCCATTTGCCATGTGGGATCTCAGAGAATGAAGATGGAAAGCTTTTGCTATGAACAATGGACAATCTCTCTTTCACTTATTTTTATTCACCTGTTTTTTTTGTAATAACCTTTCTTTGATGGAAGAATCCAAATAAACCACTATATTTTTATCTGGTAACTAGTCCTGAGTATTTTACAGGATAAGCATTATTTTACATTGGAGAGCCAGCCAGATCTGAATTTTTGTATTTTTTTTTGCGGATTTCCCTCAACTTGCCCACAAGGGGGATTGAACTTTGCTCATATGTGCAAGTTGTCAGGAACTCCACTATTCACAAGAATCAGACGGAACCTAGACGTGAGGACTAAGAAGTGCCAGATAGATTGAGAAGTACTACAAGTGCCAAAAGTACCAGACGTAAGCCAGACGTGTGAAGACAGGAACCCAGCGTTGTCCATCAAAGGAACAAGCTGAGACATTTCAAGGTAAGATAAAATGGATGTCATTAATTGTCTTGCTAAGCAGAGTAAATTGAAATTTAAGTCTGTAGACAATTCTAATTCAGAAGTTTTATGGTTAAGTTTATATGCCGAGTGTGAACTCGAGAATCAAAGGTTAGATTCTAAGTTTTTCAATAGAGAAAGAGAGAGATTAAAAAATATTCTACAGATGGTAGATATATTTCATAGATCTGTGTCAGAGAAATCTAAAAATGATTGTGTAGAGGATAGTGATATTCCCGAGATTCACTGTAATGTGGAGAAACAGTTACAAGTAGCAGCAGCCATTGAAGGTGACCTTGCAGACGTGGAACAAGATGGAGAAGTAGGAGGAGACTTCAGAACTGACGTAGAGGACGTACAAGGGAAAGACGTACCACTAAAAATAGACGACTCACAGGCCCAAATCCGAAGGAAAGTAAGGAAAAGTTTGCTAGAGATATGCAAAATAATACCTGCATATGACAACAAAATGCATGTTTGTAGAAACTCTGAGGTTTTTGAAAGTTGTGTTGACAAATTTGATTTATCTAACGAGGAGAAGAATCAGTTGTTCAAAATGTGGATCCCTGTAACCTTTTCCAGGAGGTTATCTTTAAAGTTATCTGGTGAAACACATGAGAATTTAACTGATAAAGACAGATTAAAAATTCTCATTTTTTGTTCATCAAATGAAAATCATCCAGATATTGATATTCTTCAAAAATTAAGGATTGGTCGGAAGGAATGTATTTTTACGTTCATGTCCATATATGAACGTTTGTATAGAATGCTGAGTGAGAATGTCAAAACACCGTCCCTCATAAGGAGTTTTGTAAGCAAATTTTGGTTTCTAAATCCTGCATCTCGTGTTATTGCGTCACAAAAAGATTCTTTATTTGAATGTGCGCAATCCCTTGATTTTGCCAGAAAACACGAGAATCGTGAGAGGAAAGTAAATTGTGCTAATTTTGTAAAGACAGGCAGAGTAAAATCTTATCAGAAGCCTGTATTAGCAAAACCTTCTAAAATGAGTTTTCCCCAAGATCAAATATATGAAGAACAAAGAAAAAGAAAATCACATGTTTGTTATAAGCCATATGGAATGATGCAAAGGAACACCGAAAAGACACAAATTGAATTAAGAAAAATGATGAGTTTTGATCTTCTTTCTGTAACCAAGATGGCCGAATTTGACAGACAGAAACAGGTGGTGAGTGACATCATGGCCTGTAAACTGAATACTCTGCTCCAAGAATCTATCAGCTTTAAAATGGCAAGAACCTTTCAGGATATTTTTTGCAGAGAAATAAGTATGGGTTTAGGAATTGGCTAGAAAAAGTAATTATATATATATATATATTTTGTGTAACAGTGTTATACAATTAGTGAGTTATATGTAATTATTATATAGAGTATAATCTGTAGTTCTATGGTTTGTGGATATATACATAGTCATACAGTATATATAGAGTGTTTGTAGAAGTAGAAATAGTAGAACTGCATTTTTTAATGAAAATTAAAATCTACATCAGTAATAATATTTAGAATATGAATATGATATTAACCTTCTCTTTTATGTTTCCTTAGAATTTTCATTTCAAAGCAGGACTTAATCGGGAAAAATTATCTTCCAAGGATTTATGCCTTTATTTACACAGGAAGTTGCAATAATTGCATGATTTTATATATCTACCCTTAAAAGGAAATAACTAACTGCATTTTAAAATATGTTCTGTGTGTGTGCTTTTCTGCATGGCTTGAATGACAACCACAGCGGGTGAAATTTGAACCTTGTTCTAATAATATAAGTATACCAGACCAGTATACTATGTCCCTGTTCCATAGGGAAAGAATTTTTAAAGGGGTCTCAGCTTTTGCAAAGCAATGGAATTTTTTTTCCAGGCCTAAATGTCAAGTATAGCTATACATATATTTATGTCATGTGTATTTGGGGAATATTCAAAGAAATATTAAGAGACTAAATTGAAATAGTTTACAATGCATTGATAATTAGGATAATTTGGGTTAAAATACGTGTATTCATCACACCTTCGTATGTGAGGTATTTGGTTTAAACTTAAATATGTGACACAGTCTGAGTGACAGTGACTGAGTGTATGAGCAGCTGCTGAGCGGTGATGTGATACGTTTGTAAGAGGCCTCAGGATTCTATAAGAGAGAAAAAAAAACAAAAAAACCCCAAAAGCTTTTATCTTTAGGAGAAATATGCAGATCAGTTAAATTATTAGAATATTAAGATACATAATGAAATATTATCTATACAACATATATTTCTATATTTCTATAGTAATTATTATTTCTTGATTTAGTTAATTGTGGATAAGTGCAATCGCACATCAAAATGGTTTATGAAGAAAATCTACATTTAAATTAATTTTTCCAAAGGATAATTTTATGATATTCAAATTAATTTTAATGGTTACACATCTTCAGACAAATAATGGTATAAGCAAGTATAAATTCACATAATTTATACATTAATTATTTTTAATTTTGGTTTTGATAAATTAATTATTTCATAGAACAATATTTTTTGGGTATTAAGGGGGAAAATATGTTTTTGATCCTGACTACATCATCACATTTGATTAATACCCTCTTCTTCACACATTTTAATAGGAAAAAAATATTAATAAGGTACAATGGTATAAGTATTGGGTATAATAACAAGTATTATAAAGAGTCATTTCTTTACACTAAGAGGAATTACATGCAAAGTTGCATAATTTGAATATTTTGGTAACACAAGTTTATGACAATTATGAAATAATCCAGATCATGGAAATATTAAGGGTATATGTTACTGAAGACATAACTACTCTGCATCAACATAAAGGCCTTGTTTTTATTTTTATTTTTATTCTTATTTTTCATTATTTTTAATTCTTTCACCAATATTTAGTAAAGTAATATCTACTGAGAATATTGCTTCATTAAATATAGCAATTATATGGTTCTTTTACTAAGGAAAATGTTTCACTTCTGAGTTATATGCAACAATCCTTTTATTCATTCATTCGCTCACTCATATATTCTTATTTTGGTTCATGGCTATACATTCCTACATATTATTAGTATAATAAATATATTCCTTATTAATAAAGATGAAAACACTGGTTACATAAAACACAGTGACACCTATGGGTTGAAAAAGGTAATTACACCTATGACATAAAAATGTTCTATCACATGAAAAAAATGGATAATAATGTATTATCACTTATTATTGGTTTATTATTTCAAATATTGAAATCCATATATGGTACAAATTCTGATAATAATTATATGGATATTACTGATTGCTATGGTACGCTGTGATATTATAGGATAGGAAAATTACCAGATTTGGTATAGACTAGGGAATGAAGACTTCAAGCAAGATACTGAAATTATGTTAATAAAGACTTTTCACATTTCTAAACTTCATTGATTCTTATCAGTTGCAAGAAGAAGAATGCCGCGATCCAGAAGTCCCAGAAGGTAACAAAGCTATGATTACTGAGTAATATACTGTGTTAATTACAAATGCAGTATTCACCACTGACAGTCACAAGTGCAGTATCCACCACCGACAGTCACAATTAAAGTGTCTAACCTGACAACCAGAGGACGATGATCCTATGATGTTGAGATGAACTGTGTTATCACGTTCTTATCAAGTTCCAGAGGTTTTCAATCACCTGAAAAGCTTCAATGTAAAGCTGGTGAACAATGAAGGTAATTAACCCTGACATATGTCCTGTGCATTAGGACAAGGACTGGTTATGGTGCTATGTTTAGCAAGGAAGAGTCATTTTAACCCTTGCTTTGCTGACCAAAGACGTCACACCTGTTCAAAGACCAGTACCGATGGAGGATTCCAGAATATCCAAGGCGAGCCAATGTAAGCCCAGGTTTTTAAAGGTGACACTGCACAGATATTAATGCTGCATTTCATCTATAGACTTTGATTTTATATACAACACGATTTCTACAACATCTATATGCTAGAGAAAAACTGTATTTTTAAAAGAACCAAGAAGAAGACAGAAGACATCAAAATGAAGACCAGATGACACCAGATGATGACTGAACCTGAGATGCTTCAATTTAGACTTAGGGAAGTATAATTATACATATTTTATATGAATATTGTTCACGGCTTACCATAACATGAATTCACATCAATTATGTCATTGAGTACTTATAACGGTAATCTGATATTATTATTGTTATTGATATTAAATTATTTTGTCAAAGAAGAAGAAAAGAAGAAAAAAGATCTTGTTATATTTGAGGGTTCCAATTAATGTCTGTCTCCCTCAAAAGGGGGAATTGTTAAATATTAATAATTCGTTAAATATTTCTTATTACACCCAGTTCTGTAGATTGCTTTAGCTTATATGACATAGGCTATTTTTAAGCTTGGCTCATGGTAGAAATGTCAGCTCACTACATATTTAAGTTTAGCCTTGAGGTAAATGTCAAACTCCATATATACCGAGATCACATGTTTCAAGAGACGTATATAATTCATGGCTAACTGTAGAGGTCGCTGTCTTCTTCCCTCACCATCATGAGACACAGACGCAAGATGACATAACTGAACAGCTGGTATGTTACTTTATTACGAAGAAGCCAAGAGAGACAGAGGCCATTTGCCATGTGGGATCTCAGAGAATGAAGATGGAAAGCTTTTGCTATGAACAATGGACAATCTCTCTTTCACTTATTTTTATTCACCTGTTTTTTTTGTAATAACCTTTCTTTGATGGAAGAATCCAAATAAACCACTATATTTTTATCTGGTAACTAGTCCTGAGTATTTTACAGGATAAGCATTATTTTACAATGTGCATAATAACAGAATGCTCTTTCTTGCTGGCTCCGAACAACAGTAAT
Organism: Dendrobates tinctorius; assembly: GCF_039654945.1. Lineage (NCBI taxonomy): Eukaryota > Metazoa > Chordata > Amphibia > Anura > Dendrobatidae > Dendrobates > Dendrobates tinctorius. Next base: position 7,498,259 of record NW_027361907.1, on the reverse strand, counting down.
GAGTAGGCAACAGAGTGTGATGTCAGAATTCCTTGCATGCAGAGACCACCACACCTCCACAGTGCAGTGTCACTGCTCACATATCTCAGTGGACAATCCGCAGGGACTAGCCCAGCCCTTAAAGGTATTGTCACTTATGATGTTTCATTTTACGGAGAGGGTAAGGGCTGTCGCAGTAACCTTTTCCTACTGATGATGTCTCATTTGAGTATCATTGAGTCCCATCAGTTCCTGGATCATTTTGCTACTTGGCTTCCACATTTTCTCTCCTGTGACATCCCTACCCTCATCATGGGCGATTTCAACATCCCCATTGCTCTTGCCCTCTCCCCATCTGCTACTGACCTTTCATCTCTAACCTCCTTGTTTGGCCTTTTGCAGCTTACTAATTCTCCAACGCATGAAGACGGAAACTCCCTCGACTTGGTCTTCTCTCGGCTTTGTGCAGTGGATGATTTTGCAAACTCCCCTCTCTCGCTCTCTGACCACAACCTTCTATCATTCTCTATCAAGAACTGCCAGGCTGCTCAGGTCACCCCCACTGTCCATATTTATAGAAACATACAGGCCATTAACACCCAGAAACTTATGAAGAACTTGGAGTCTTCATTGGCCCCTATCTCCTCCCTCTCATGTCCTGATTCTGCATTGAAGCATTACAATGAAACACTTCAAAGTGCCCTGGATGAATTTGCACCTCCTATACATAGAACACCACAACACAGACGGCGGCAACCTTGGCACACCCTGCAAACACGTTTCCTGCAGCGGTGCTCCAGGTGCGCCGAACGTCTGTGGTGAAAATCCAACCTACCCGAAGATTTCATCCATTATAAGTTTATGCTTCAAACATACAACACTGCCCTTCACCTCTCAAAACAAACCTATTTCAACACCCTCATCACCTCACTGTCCAATAACCCTAAACATCTCTTTGACACTTTTCATTCTCTACTCAACCCAAGAGTACAGGCCCCAACTACGGAGTTTCGAGCTGACGATTTGGCCAATTACTTCAAAGAAAAAATTGACCAGATCCGACAGGAAACTATCTACCAACCACCTCACACCATGCACTGTCTGCCCTCCCCCACTGCATCTAGCTCACTCTCTGATTTTGAACCAGTCACAGAAGAAGAAGTAAGCAGGCTCCTTGCATCTTCTCGCCCAACCACTTGCACCAGTGACCCATTTCCCTCACATCTCCTCCAGTCCCTTTCCCCTGCTGTCACCCCTCACCTAACTAAAATATTTAACCTCTCTCTCTTCTGGTATCTTTCCCTCCTCATTTAAGCATGCCATCATACATCCACTACTTAAAAAACCATCCCTCGACCAAAACTGTGCCGTTAACTATAGACCTGTCTCTAATCTTCCCTTCATCTCTAAACTCCTGGAACGCCTGGTCCACTCCCGTCTTTTCCGCTATCTCTTTGATAACTCTCTTCTCGACCCTCTCCAATCCGGTTTCTGCTCTTTACACTCTACTGAAACTGCCCTCACTAAAGTCTCTAATGATCTACTAACAGCTAGATCAAATGGTCATTACTCCATGCTAATTCTCTTGGATCTCTCTGCAGCATTCGACACTGTGGATCATCAGCTCCTCCTCACTATACTCCATTCCATTGGCCTCAAAGACACCGTTCTCTCCTGGTTCTCCTCCTATCTTTCTGACTGCTTCTTTACTGTATCTTTTGCTGGCTCCTCATCCTCTCATCTTCCCCTTACTGTTGGGGTTCCTCAAGGATCAGTCCTAGGCCCCCTCCTTTTCTTTTTGTACACTGCCTCTGTTGGTCAAACAATCAGTAGATTTGGTTTCCAGTACCATCTCTATGCTGATGACACCCAATTATACGCTTCTTCTCCTGACATCACGCCTGTCTTTCTAGAAACACCAGCGACTGTCTAAACGCTGTGTCTAACATCATGTCCTCACTATATCTGAAACTGAACCTGTCAAAGACTGAACTCCTTGTGTTTCCTCCCGCAACTAATGTACCTATACCCGACATTGCCATTTCCATGTGTGGTTCCACTATTACTCCCCAGCAACAAGCCCATTATCTTGGGGTCATACTTGACTCTGAGCTTTCCTTTGTCCCCCACATATGATCACTGGCTCGCTCTTGTTATCTGCACCTCAAAAACATTTCTAGAATTCGACCTTTTCTTACTTTTGACTCTGCAAAAACTCTTACTGTTTCTCTTATTCATTCTCGTCTCGACTATTGTAACTCTCTTCTAATCGATCTCCCTCTTACCAAACTCTCCCCCCTCCAATCTGTCTTGAATGCTGCTGCCAGGATCATATTTCTTGCCAATCGTTACACCGATGCCTCTACCTTGTGCCAGTCATTACACTGGCTACCCATCCACTCCAGAATCCAGTACAAACTTATTACCCTCACCTACAAAGCTCTTCATGGCTCAGCACCACCCTGCATCTCCTCCCTTGTTTCAGTATACCACCCTACCCGTGCCCTCCGTTCTGCTGATGACCTGAAGTTAGCATCCACAATAATCAGAATCTCCCACTCCCATCTCCAAGACTATACACGTGCTGTGCCAATTCTTTGGAATGCCCTTCCCAGGTCAATACGATTAGTCCCCAATCCCCACAATTTTAAGCGTGCCCTGAAAACTCATTTATTCAGAGTGGCCTACCGCCTCAACACATTAACCTAATTTATCCCAGTGTGGCACAGCCAAAAGTTTTTACTATAATCAGGTTCCCCACATCATGTTCCCACATGCTTTATACATCCATTAGCCCTCTGTGTCTGTACTGTTACACACTTAACATAATGGCTGGTCCATACAATCAGGGCAACTGTTACCACCCACTTTTCGCATCTCCCTTTTTTCCTCATAGAATGTAAGCTTGTGAGCAGGGCCCTCATTCCTCTTGGCATCTGTTATGATCTATGTTATTATTGTTATGCTGTAATGTCTATTGTCTGTACAAGTCCCCTCTGAAATGTAAAGTGCTGCGGAATATGTTGGAGGTATAGAAATAAAATTTATTATTATTATTATTAGTATCTCAGTAAAACATTTATGCCAGCATCTCCAAATGGCTCTCCTCCTTCCCCTATGCAGGGACACCGACTTACCATGTGCATTCACCTGCCTGTCTAGTGTGTGCTCCCCCATTCTTAAAGGGGCAGAGAGCGCACTTTGTAAAATTCTCCCAGCCAATAGTTGGAAGGCATTAAGTATTAGGGTTCACTATATGTGAACAAGGCTCGGGATGAGCTGATCCAACTGATTCTGAGATTGCTTTTTTCATGACACATTGTATTTCATAACAATGGTACAATTTCTTTGATTTGACTTATGTTTATTTGTGAAAAAATCGGAAATTTTGCAATTTTAAAACTTTTCATTTTTATTCTCTTAAATAAGAGTCATGTCACACAAAATAGTTAATAAATAACATTTCCCACATGTCTACTTTATATCAGCACAATTTTTTTGTTCAGAAGCTATAAGAGTTAAAAGTTGACTAGCAATTTCTAATTTTTACAAAATTTACAAATCCATGTTTTTTAGGGGCCACCTCACATTTGAAGTGACTTTGAGGGCCCTATATTACAGAAACACTATACCCCACAAGATGCTCAAAACCACATTTAAAAGTTTATGAACCCTTCAGGTGCTTCTCAGAAAATAAATGGAATGTGGAAGGAAAAATGAATATTTAAGTTTTTTCATAAAAATTTTCCTTAAGACCTATTTTTTAGTGTAACAGGAAAAATGGCACCAAAATTTGTCCCACAATTTCTGCTGAATGAAGAAATACCCTGTACATGGCTGTACAGTACTGCTTAGCCACATTGCTAAATTCAGAAGGGACAAAGTGCTAGTTGCCTACTGGATGGCAGATTTTACTAGAATAGTTTGCGGACTCCATATATAGAGACCCTAAGAGCTATAAAAGCAGATTTCCCCCTCAAGTGACCCTATTTTGGAAATTATACCCCTTTGGGAATTTATCTACAAGCGCAGTGATGGTTTTGACTCCATGCGTGTTTTCCAGAAACAAGCAGTAGGGGATTTTACTGTGCGAAAATTGAAAACTGCAATTGTAGTGACCAGTATGTTAAAGTGACTATTATGTTGAATTGACCAGTACGTTATGCCCAGCTCATGCTTTTTGAAACACGGACGCATAAATTTGGTGGGCTCTCATCACTGCAGAAATGCCAAACATATGAATGTGGTTTAGACACACTGGGGCTCAGAAGGGAGAGGGGGCATTTGGATTTGGGAGTGCAGAATTTGCTGAATTTCTTTTGAGGGTCGAAGAGCCATTTGGCTTTTCCAGAGCCTTTGTGCTATCAATTACGTGGAAGTTTCTCATATTTCCATTGACAGATGACAGACCTGAGTGGGGACTTGCTTTCTTTTGAGGATTGAGTTGAAACTTTTATTGTGTACCTTTTACATAACATTTAGTATCACATTACATTTATCCGGCACTATACTAAAAGCACTTCCTTTGGGGTTTCCATCTAAATCTCCAAGTGACATGATTCAGGTGCGACCTCTGAGTTATCCATTCACTATAATGAGGCAGCAGAGTTACTCTCGACTCCGTCTGGCCTCTGTTCAGCATTGTTCTTCTTTTCAGAAGTGCACAAAGCTGTGGCTGACAGCACTTTTATGCAAGCCTAAAAAGAAGCATATCGTTAGATCACCTGTCGTATGACGTCCACAGTGCCTTCTTCTGCCTCATTATAGGGAATCTTCCACCAGGGGTTCTGTCTGAATCACATATTTCAGAGATTTACATGAAAACCCCGATGTAAGTGCTCAATGTAGAGTGAAGGATAAATATGCGCCGAGACTTACTGAGATCTTTGGCAGGAAGAATAAACAAATTAACAGCAGGTGAAGAATTGGTTTTATTTATTTTGTACGCCATTCCTCATGCGGTATAAGTGATTAAGCGACTTTATTTTTTGGGTCGATATCAACGATACCATATTTATGTTGGGTTTTTAGGTTTGGCGGCTGTCACACATTAAAAGATGCTTTTTATTGGTACCATTTTTGGGCACATGACTTTTTTGATCACTTACTATTCTGATTTTTAGGAGGTAGAATGAACAAAAGCCAGCAATTTAGGAACTCTTTTTTGGGAATTTATTCTGAGAGCTATAACTTTTTTATTTTTCCACTGACGGAGATTGATGGTGGCTTTTTTCTTGCGGGGCAAAATGATGTTTTCAGCTGTACCATTTTTATTTACATTGTTTTTTATTGTGCTTTATTCCTCTTTTTGTTCGGCGGTCTGATGATAAAGCATAGTTTTTTGCCTTGCTTTTTTGTGGTGTTCATTGAAGGTGTTAACTAGTGAGGCAGTTTTATAGAGCTGTTCATTCTCAACGCGGCAATGCCAAATATATGTATTTTTTACATAAATAAATGTATTTATTGTATTAATATTTTTTTGTTCTTTATTTGGGGATTTTTTGTAATATTTTTATACTTTTTAATAACTTTTTTTTGCTGTGTCCCAGGATGGGACATCATCTTTACATTGACAGATCTATGATCTAATACTAATACTGCAGAGCATTAGAACAGCATCTGACAGGTGGCAGAGGAGGCAAATTAGCTCCTGCACTTAGCGGCCTCTCACAAGCCACCTTCCCTGCAGACCCCTCTGCCATTTTGTTGCTGGGGGTCACTATGGAGAAGATCAACACATCGCAATTTTATTGCAGTGTGCCGATAGAAGCACAAAAGGAGATCATCCCTCTGCGATGCTCCTCAATGTCACTATTGACAGTGGCATCAGAGGGGTTAAATGCCCACAATCGGTACAAGCACCGATCGTGGGCCTTGCTGCCGGTTGTCAGCTGTCACGTAGAGCTGACATGCGCACCGGATCGTGGTAGCGCTCAGCATGAGCCCTCATGAGCGCAGCACCGTACATACACTGCGATTTGCGGAATTGCAGCTCCCTCAGCGTCAACCATGATTGCATTGGTTTTTTGGATTTACATAAATTGGATTTCAATTTTACACCAACTCAAGACACTGACAGCTCAGTATGTTCCAGCATCCGCACTGTCATTCACTGCTCCCAGGCACACTGATACGTGGAATTGTGACAGTTGAGGAGCATACAATTTGTATATTTTTGGATTGTAGGTATGTTGCTTGTCCAGGTACAAGAAGACATACATTTTGTGCAATTGAGGTTGGCTGGCTGTCCTTGAGTCATCTCGCTACCAGAATAATAATAAAGTTAAAATCTAATGGATATACAGTGTCTTGTGAAAGTATTTGGCCGCCTGGAACTTTTCAACCTTTACCCACATATCATACTTCAAACATAAAGATACCAAATGTAAATTTTTGGTGAAGAATCAACAACAAGTGGGACACAGTTGTGAAGTTGAATGAAATTTATTGGTTATTTTAAATTTTTGTGGAAATTAAAAAACTGAAAAGTGGGGCGTGCAATATTATTCAGCCCCTTTAACTTAATACTTTGTTGCGCCACCTTTTGCTGCGATTACAGCTGCAAGTCACTTGGGGTATGTCTCTATCAGTCTTGTACATCGAGAGACTGAAATTCTTGCCCATTCTTCCTTGGCAAACAGCTCGAGCTCAGTGAGGTTTGATGGAGATCGTTTGTGAACAGCAGTTTTCAGCTCTTTCCACAGATTCTCGATTTGGATTCAGGTCAGGACTTTGACTTGGCCATTCTAACACCTGGATAAGTTTATTTGTGAACCATTCCATTGTAGATTTTGCTTTATGTTTGGGATCATTGTCTTGTTGGAAGACAAATCTCCATCCCAGTCTCAGGTCTTCTGCAGACTCCAACAGGTTTTCTTCAAGATTGGTCCTGTATTTGGCTCCATCCATCTTCCCATCAATTTTAACCATCTTCCCTGTCCCTGCTGAAGAAAAGCAGGACCAAACCATGATGCTGCCACCACCATGTTTGACAGTGGGGATGGTGTGTTCAGGGTGATGAGCTCTTGTTGCCTTTACACCAAACATATCGTTTGGCATTGTTGCTAAAAAGTTCGATTTTGGTTTCATCTGACCAGAGCATCTTCTTCCACATGTTTGGTGTGTCTCCCAGGTGGCTTGTTGCAAACTTTATACGACACTTTTTAAGGATATCTTTGAGAAATGACTTTCTTCTTGCCACTCATCCATAAAGGCCAGATTTTGCAGTGTATGACTGATTGTTGTCCTATGGACAGACTGTCCCACCTCAGCTGTAGATCTCTGCAGTTCATCCAGAGTGATCATGGGCCTCTTGGCTGTATCTCTGATCAGTCTTCTCCTTGTTTGAGATGAAAGTTTAGAGCGACTGCCGGGTCTTGGTAGATTTGCAGTGGTATGATACTGCTTCCATTTCAATATGATCGCTTGCACAGTGCTCCTTGGGATGTTTAAAGTTTTGGAAACCATTTTGTATCCAAATCTGGCTTTAAACCTCTCCACAACATTATCACGGACCTGCCTGTTGTGTTCCTTAGTCTTCATGATGTTGTCTGTGCTTCAAACAGAACCCTGAGACTATCACAGAGCAGGTGCACTTAAACGGAGACTTGATTACACACAGGTGGATTATATTTACCATTATTAGTCATTTAGTGCAACATTGGATCATTCAGAGATCCACAATGAACTTCTGGAGTGAGTTTGCTGCACTGAAAGTAAAGGGGCCGAATAATATTGCAAGCCCCACTTTTCAGTTTTTGAATTTCCGCAAAAAATTAAAATAACCAATAAATTTCATTCAACTACTTCACAATTGTGTCCCACTTGTTGATGATTCTTCACCAAAAATTTACATTTGGTATCTTTATGTTTGAAGCATGATATGTGGGAAAAGGTTGAAAAGTTCCAGGGGGGGCGAATACTTTCGCAAGGCACTGTATGTATAAAAATGTAAAAAGTAACAAAGATAAATTCTATTTTTTAAACATCATACTGTGATGAAACATTTTAAAAAATATTATTCCTAATTCCCTTTTCAAACCCATCCCTTGTGAAAACAGAAATAACATTTAACTGTAATATCATGTTAATATCATGTTAAATGTAATGTCTTTATGCAATTGAGTGCAACCATGTTTCTTCTTTTGATATGCAAGCTGTTTTTTGGTATGCACCTATTCAGACTAGTTCTTGATGTGCCATCAGTTTTCTGTTATTTGTATGTTAGCTTTCTGACTGAGCACTCCACCCTTCACCAAGCTGTGATTTTAATTACATCCAATTACATTTGGTTCCTATCTTCCTATAAATATAGGCTTTACCAAGTTATTAGCCAGAGGTAAGTGTTCACACTAGGCAGTTAGATTAGGGACCCATTTGATCATGAGATTACCTTGACGATGGTGAATGGGCTCACATTTTTTGTCCAAATTTTGTGCTAAGCATCTCATCTGTTTTTTCAAAATTTCAAAAGCCATTATGCTATTCACACTTCATATATTTCATATTGACATGCCTTAATGCAATTGAGTGCAACCATTTTTCTTAGGCCGGTTTCACATTAGCGCATTTTCAGCGCGCGCACGGCCGGGGGTAGCTCCGCCCCCAAGCCGGCTCTCTGCCCGGCGTGCCCGCCCCTTGCTTGTAGCGCCGCCTACTAGCGGACAGCGGCGCCTGCGATCGGCGCACCCTATCTTTAGCATAGGGTGCGCAGATCGTGCGCAGGCCGTGCGCTAGTTGCGCTTTGACCTGCGCTGCGCACTTTTGACGGTGCGCCGTGCGCGCCAAAATCCGAAAAGTTTGATTTTGGCGCGCACGGCGCACCGTCAAAAGTGCGCAGCGCAGGTCAAAGCGCAACTAGCGCACGGCCTGCGCACGATCTGCGCACCCTATGCTAAAGATAGGGTGCGCCGATCACAGGCGCCGCTGTCCGCTAGTAGGCGGCGCTACAAGCAAGGGGCGGGCACGCTGGGCAGAGAGCCGGCACGGGGGGGGAGCTACCACCGGCCGTGCGCGCGCTGAAAATGCGCTAATGTGAAACCGGCCTTATTTTGATATGTAAGCTATTTTTTGGTATGCACCTATTCAGACTAGTTCTTGATGTGCCATCAGTTTTTCTGTTATTTAACTGTAATAAACATTTTCCAATTTATTGATGTTGGCTCAAGTATATCTTTTATAAGTCAGAAGAATCTTCTCATTTGTTAGTGAATTCAATATTAATAATGCTGCTATTATAGAATCTTCTTCCAGGATTATTGATGCCACTTTCCTTTTTTATACAGCCTCACAATTCCACAAGTGTGTATTGAATATATTTAAATAAAACAACAACCAATAACAGACCATGGGGCATTCCCCTTACGAGTTTTGGCATCTCTCTAAAAGACACATAATTACTTTGCTTTCTACATTTAGCTAAATATCAATCTATTTACAAAGCTTTTTACCAACTTCTAAGTGCTTAGATTGTACTGTAACCTCCTGCCAGGCACTACATCAAATCCTTGGCAGTAGTTTAAAAAGACACATTTTTTGTACAAACTTCTAATTACTTTCAAGGAACTCATATTGTTTTTTTTTTTCTTAATTTTGTTTGTACTTAATTGTTTTTGTGTTCATTAATCCAGTCTGATACCGTTAATTTACGTTCTAAATATGCAAACTAGAATATCACAAAAGCAATTATATACTGAAGGTGGCTACTTATTTTAAGGTACTGTCACACTTAGCGATGCACCAGTGATCCCGTCAACGATATGACCCAGTCAAGATCGCTGGTGCATCGCTAAGTGGTCACTAGTGAGCTTCAAAACAGGCAGATCTCACCAGCGACATAGCAGTGGTCGGCAGTCGCTACTTAGGCCTGTTTCACACTTCCGTTTTTGACCATCAGTCAAAATCCGCCGGTTTTTGAAAAAAACGGATCCGCCATTTTTTTTGGCGGATCCATTTTTTCCCCATTGAGTTGCATTACTGGCGGATCTTGACGGATGGCCATCTGTTGGATCCTTTTTTTGTGGATCCGCCAAATTTTTTTCGTCCGCCGACATGCTTGGACGAACCCTGCAACATTTTTTTTGCTGCAGGATCCGCATTTTACAGTGCGCATGCCCAGAGAAAGGAAGTCAGCTGGGAATTTAACCCTGAAATTCTTTCTGGCGGACGAAAAAGTTCTCTCTCTCTCCTTCCCGGGCAGCGGTTCCTTTAAAATTCTTCATTCGGCGGATCCGTAAAAAAAACGGATCCAGTGGCATCCGTTCACATCAGTTAGGAACGGATCCGCTTTCTGCCTTTTTGGCAGATTTTGACTGACACAAAAAACTGAAGTGTGAAACAGGCCTTACCTGTCAGACGAGGCGATAAAGACATCTTCCCGCCCGCATCCACGTGTTGCTCGTCGCCACAGCAGGAAGCTGACGACGAGAAACGGCCCAGGCCCTTCTGGCGCGATCAGCGATAACCAGTGGGGGAGCCGGTCGGAGATAAGTATCACACATAGCGATATCACTAGCAATATCGCTGCTACGTCACAAAACCAGTGACGTTATAGCGATATTGCTAGTGACATCACTTAGTGTGACGGGCTCTTTACCCCAAAGGGTGTAGTCTGCTATTTCTTACAATATTATTTTCCATTGCATCCTCTGCAGAAATGTAGCTATGGTTCTCTAGGACGAAGGGCAACTTTTGGCCCTGTCCCCTTCCCCACTAACTAAGTACTTATTACCTTAAAAACCAAACAAAAAATAAAAAACAAGCACGTAAAACACATTCACAGTACTGCAGAAAAGTTTTGGACAGGTATGAAAAAATACTGAAGTGAACATAATAATCAATGTATGGTGTGACCATCCTTTGCCTACAAAACACCTTTAATTCTTCTAGGTTCACTTGTATGTAGTTATGGATTTTGTACAATAATACTTAGGCAGGAGCATACATAGAAATCATGGGGCCCCATAGCAGAAAATATATCTGGGCTCATTCCCCACCCCCACAAAAAAAGGCAGAGGAGAGCATATCTCACAATTTTGCATCTCAGGGTATGTGCACATGTAGTTTTTAGTCTCTGCGGATTTTGTAGAGAAAACTGCAGGAAATCCGCAGGACAAAGTGCTGCGGTTTTTCTGCGGTTTATCTGCGGATTATCTGCGTTTTTTCTGCGGTTTTGCCCTGCGGTTTTACACCTCATAATGGATGAGGTGTAAAACCGCAGCGTTTCTGCACCAAACAATTGACATGCTGCGGATTGTAAACCGCAGCAAAACCGCCCGGAAAAAAACGCAGCATGTGCACAGCTTTTTTTTATTTCCATAGGAAATGAAGGTACTGTACAACGCAGCAAAATCTGCTGCGTTTCTGCAGAGCCAAAAACGCTGCGGAAACGCAGCAGAATCCGCAGCGTGTGCACATACCCTCAGAGTAATTGATTGTTCTCTTAGTGAATCCAATCCCTAGTTTCCCCTTTCATTGCTCCCTCAAAGTCCCTGGAGCTTGGAACCTATCTATCCCTGTCCCAGGGGTACGCTTGAAGATAGAGATGCCTGGGTCTCTGACCTTATTATGCTTCTGTTAAACCCTTATCTGTCCCCTCCCCACCCAGATTAGGTACAGGACAGAAATGTAAGATAAGCAAGACACAAAGACAAAACAGGGATTACAGAAAATCACTATCATACAAAGCACTCATCAACAATAGGGGTGAGGATAGGGACTCCACTCCAACTACTCCTCTTTAGAACTAGCACAGGAAGACAAATATTTTTAAATGCTCAGGGCCAGAATATATAGAGGGAGTAAATCATAGGCAGTTAGAGCTGAGAACAACTAGGCTGTATGGTCTCAACCAGCATGGAAAGTGCTTAACCCTCTCAGCACTGAATGAAAGGAAATCAAATTAAAAAAGGACATGAATCACACCGTCTCTAAAGAGGACTGCGATTCATTACCCCATGTGACCTTCCAACTCCTGGTCTTCCAGGGGGACGTGACCCCCCTCTTAAAAGTACCCTCCTTCTAAGAGGGGCCACTGTACCTTCAGGACTGGATGGATGGGAAGCATGGAAGGACCAAATTATTTTACTGGCATTACCATACCCCTTCCAGTGAACCAAGTATTGTAAAGAGCGGCAAACCACATGGGAATCCACAATTCTTGCCACTTTGAACTCCAAATTACCATCAATAATAACCGGTGGAAAACATTGTAGATTTTGAGAGTTAGAGGAAGCTGAATGTGAAAAGCCACAGGTTCACTCTCATAAAAATAAACAAAACCTGGATTAGCCCATGCTTTTCCACACAACCAGTTGACAGCAGCACATAAAGTGTTTGCAATATTCTATATTTTAATGAGGTCCACCAGTTGTTGCCTTTCAGCGGTCTATGGATGACCCTCCTCACAATTTCTTTCAGGCTTTGCATTTTCTGCTAAACCTCTATGACTGTATAAGTACATCAACTACACTTTTAAAACATTTTCTTTCAACTTTTTTTATGGATTCAATGACTCATCCATTCAGTTTAAGACAATTATTGCTGCATTACAGTGGTATGTAAAACTTACAAAAAGCGTAGAAAAATATTTCAGTATTAGATTACTCATCCATAGAGTATTACGTGCTATCTGGGACATTTGGTGGTATGTAACAGTACAAAAAAGCAATTGAAAATATTTTTGTTTGCTCACATTTCTTATCCATACTCTATTCTGAGTTCTGGTGTACATTTTTGCAATATATAACACTGTAAAAAAAGTTTAAAATTTTTCTGTGTTACATTTCTCAGCCATATAGTATTAGGTGTTCTTTGGTACATTTCATTGGTATATAATCCTCAAAAAACTTGTTCAAAATGTTGTCGCTTTATTGATCACCAATAGCCTATTCCGTGATCTAGAGTACATCTACTTGGTATATAACCCTCAAAATTTATCGGCATTATATTGCTCATCCATAGGGTATCACATCTTCTTGGTACATTTTGTTGCTATATGAGCTGCAAAAAACTTGTTAAAAATTTATCGGTATTATATTGCTCATCTACAGATTTTTTTTACATATTCTTGATTAGATTTCCTTATCAGTGTTATTTTGCACATCCACACATTTTTTTACATTCTTGGGTAGGTTTCAGTGGTATATAAGTCTCAAAAAACTTATTTAAAATTGTATCAATATTATATTGCTCATCAATAGACTATTCCGTGGTCTGGAATACATTTCTTTGTTATGGAAATGTTGTTAAAAAATGTATCAGTATTATATTGCTTACCCATAAGTTATTCCGTTGTCTGTAGTACATTTTGTTGGTATATAACCCTCTAAAAACCTATTTGAAATTTATCCATATTATATTTCTCATTCATAGGGTATTACATCTTATTGGGTACATTTCATTGCTACATAATCCTCTAAAAATGTGTTCAAAATTTGTGGGTATTATATTCCTCACCCACAGGGTTTTACATTTTATTGGGTATATTTAGTGGCCATTTAAGCCTCAAAAAACATTTGCAAAATTTATCATTATTATATTACTCACCCTTAGGGTATTACACCTTCTGGGGTATATTTTGTTGCTATAAAAGCCTCAAAGCCTCAAAAAACTTGTTAAAAATGTATTGGTATTATAATGCTCATCCATAGGGTATTAGATCTTCTTGGGTATATTTTGTTGCTATATTAGCCTCAAGAAACTTGTTAAAAAAAGTATCTGTATTATATTGCTCACCCATAATAATAATAATAATAATCTTTATTTATATAGCGCCAACATATTCCGCAGCGCTTTACAGCTTAAAAGTTTCAAAACACAAGTCATAGGTAGCAACGTTAACAATACAATAATTAAAGCAAAATGAGACAACCCTGCTCGTGAGAGCTTACAATCTACAATGAGGTGGGGGTGATACAAAGTACAGGTGTGTATTTACATTGATGTATTTACAATTATGGTCCAGCCATCTTGAGGGAGTGAGGGATGGATGGAGATAGTGAATGGGCTACTCATGCACACTTACACATAGAATGATTTTGAGTAGTGAACGTGATAGGCCGCTCCGATCAAATGTGTTTTGAGGGAGCGCCTAAAACTAATTGTTGCAAATTGTGGATAGTCCTAATTTCTTGGGGTACAGCATTTCATAGGATTGGCGCAGCACGGGAGAAGTCTTGGAGTCGGGAGTGGGAGGTACAGATTAGTGCAGAGGTTAGTCGAAAGTCGTTTGCAGAGTGCAGCGGTCGGTTAGGCCGATAGACAGAAATGAGAGACGAGATGTGGGGGGTGCTGCACTGTGGAGAGCTTTGTAGGTGAGAACAAGTACTTTGAATTGGATCCTATAGTGAATGGGCAGCCAATGTAAGGACTGGCGAAGAGCAGAAACGTCCGAGTACCGATTAGCCAGACAGATGACCCTGGCTGCTGCATTAAGTATGGACTGGAGAGGAGATAGTCGAGTAACGGGGAAGCCAATTAATGGAGCGTTGCAGTAATCCAGGCGGGAGTGGATCAATGCTACAGTGAGGGTTTTTGTAGTTTCCATGATGAGAAAAGGGTGGATTCTAGAGATGCTCTTTAGGTGTAAGCGGCAAGAGCGGGCAAGAGATTGTATATGGGATGTGAAGGAGAGATTTCTGTCAAACATAACACCCAGACAGTGCGCCTGCTGCCGGGGTGTTATTGTGGTGCCACCCACGGAGAGGGAAATATCAGATTTAGGGAGGTTAGTAGATGGCGGGAGCAGAGGAAGTTCAGTTTTGTAGAGGTTGAGTTTCAGTTGAGATTGGACATGATGTTGGAGACTGCGGACAGACAGTCACTGGCATTCTGTATTACAGCGGGGGTAAGGTCGGGGAATGACGTATATAGTTGTGTGTAATCAGCATAAAGATGGTACTGAAAGCCAAATCTGCTGATAGTCTGTCCAATTGGGGCCCTGTAGAGAGAAAAGAGAAGGGGGCCAAGGACTGAGCCCTGAGGTACCCCAACAGCGAGAGGAAGAGGAGATGACGTGGAGCCAGAGAACAAAACACTGAAGGAGTGGTCAGAAAGATAGGAAGAGAACCAGGAGAGAGCATTTCCTTAATGCGTAGTGACTGGAGTCTAGAGAGTAGGAGATGGTGGTCAACAGTGTCGAAAGCTGCAGATAGGTCAAGAAGAATGAGCAGAGAGTGGTCACATTACGTTTTGCTATCAGAAGGCCATTGGTCACTTTGATGAGTGCAGTTTCAGTCGAATGTAGGGGGCGGAAGCTGGACTGTGAAGGGTCTAGAAGGGAGTGAGTGGAGAGGTAACGGGTAAGGCGGGAGTAAACTAGGTGCTCCAAAAGTTTAGAGATGAAGGGGAGATTGGAGACTGGTCTGTAGTTATTTGTGCAGGATGGGTCGAGGGAGGGTTTCTTTAGTAATGGAGTAACAATGGCGTGTTTGAAGGAGGATGGGAAAATGCCTGAGGAGAGGGAGAGATTAAAGATTGTAGTTAGGTGAGTTGTGATGACTGGAGAGAGAGACTGAAGGAGATGTGAGGGAATGGGGTCGGTAGTGCATGTGGTCAGACGAGAAGAAGAGAGGAGTCTGGAGACTTCTGTGATGGGATCAAATGTGGAAAGTGAGCCAGGGGAGATGCAGGAAGGGATGGGAGTCACAGCACTTGGTGGTTGGGAGGAGATTTCCTGACAGATATTATCTATTTTTTCTGTAAAGTGGGAGGCCAGGTCATCAGCACAAATGTCTGTGATAGGGGCTTGTGCTTTTGGCCTGAGGAGGGAGTGAAAAGTGTCAAAAAGTTTATTGGGGTTGTTGGCTAGTGAGGAGATCAGGGTGGTGAAGTAGGTCTGTTTGGCGAGGTGAAGGGCAGCATTATAGGTTCTTAACATGAATTTGAAGTGGATGAAGTCTTCTGGTGTGCAGGTTTTTCTCCATAGGCGTTCAGCACTCCTAGAGCATCGCTGGAGAAGTTGAGTTTGTGGTGTGAGCCAGGGCTGTTTTACTCTGTGCTTGGAGGTTCTGAGGGTGAGGGGAGCTGCTAGGTCAAGGGTGCTTCTAAAAGTGTTGTTGTAGTGATGAACAGCCAGATCAGGACAGGAAAAGAGGAGATTGGGGACATTGATGAGTGCAGGGAGTCTGAAAGTGTCTGAGGGTTAATGGCTTGTAGATTTCTGATTGTGTGGTAGGTAGGAGTGAGCTGGGGTGGGCAAGGATTTGTGAGCTTGAAGGATAGTATGTTGTGGTCAGAGAGTGGAAGCGGTGAGTTATTTAGGTGGGAGATTGAACAGAGCCGGACAAAGACCAGATCAAGGGTGTTACCGTCCTTGTGTGTCTCAGAGGCTAAGAGCTGCGAGAGGCCTAGAGAGGTGGTTAATGATAGAAGCTGGGATGCAAATGTGGAACTAGGGCTGTTATGGGGATGTTGAAGTCTCCCAATATAAGAGTTGGTAATTCTGAGGACATGAAGAGCGGCAGCAAGGCAGAAAAGTGGTCAAGGAAGTGGGTGGGTGAGCCTTGGGGCCGATACACGACCGCTACTCTGAGGGAGAGGAGACGGAAGAGCCTGATGGTGTGGACCTCAAAAGAAGGGAATGAAAGTGATGGAACTGGGGGGATGACCTGTAAAAGTGCATTGTGGGGACAGGAGTATGCCGACTCCACCACCATGTCTGTTTGTGTGTCTCGGGGAATGAGAGAATTGTAAGCCACGATAGGAAATGGCAGCAGGAGAGACAGTGTCAGAATCCTGAATCCAGGTTTCAGTGAGGGCCAACAGATTAAGAGAGTTGTTCAGAAATTAGTTGTGCAAGAAAGGAAGCTTGTTACAAACAGACTGTGGATTATTCCAGAGAGCACAATTAAAAGATGGAGATGAGAGAGTGAAAGTAATATTAATAAGATTATTATGGTTTTGATATGAGGTAGGGTAGGGGTTGAGGTTGAGGGATAGTGGACCAGGGTTGGGGGAGATGTCCCCTGCAATCAGTAGGAGTAGGAAGAGCAAATAGTTATTGGAATTGCAAGTAGTTTTTTTCTGTGATGTGTTTGGGCAAGATGGGCTGAGGTTTCTCTGGAAGGTGAGAAGTGCATGGGAGCGGTACATAGGAGAGGGAAGTATAGAGGGGTTGATGTGTATGAGTCGTGAAGGAGGGGGGATGGGGTGGTGAATGTGGATGGCAAGGGAACACTGGAGGATAGAAATAAAGCACATGGCTAAAAGGGAATGCAAAGTGTGGGTTATCTGATTCCTGCCCTGATTAACTGCCATGGATAACTGTTGTTTTCTTGATGCTTAGCTTCTGTGATGCTTTGCTTATGGGATGCCTGCGTGCACCCCTCACTGCGTGCTTCCCCTTAGGAACTACTACATATATAGGCCACACTACAGGGTCAGGAGAGAGGGATTGTGGGAGCTGGTTTGGTATAATTTGGCAGCTGGGGCCAGCACACCAGGGGGTGGTTAGATGATCAAAGGCAGGAGACCAGGCTGCATCTATATACTATAGCACCTTCCACCTGATAAGATCTAGAGATGCCCCAGTCACGGATATAAAACAGTAAGTATAAAATACAGTGCAACAACTGAATTATACCAAAGCTTTAGCAGGCACATAATGTAGCAAAATGGTAAAGCGGAAGGCAGACAGCAATCTGAAGTATGGAGTTGTACCATTTGGATCTATTGCAGCAGAAATGACAGTCAGTAGAGGTGGAGAGTTCTACCATTCAGGCTGCTTTCTCAGTGAATGGAGTGAATACATGCAGGGTGGATCAGTTCAGAAGTTGAATGATTTAATTACCATTTGGATCTATTGCAGCAGAAATGACAGTCAGCAGAGGTGGGGAGTTCTACCATTCAGGCTGCTTGCTCAGTGAATGGAGTGAATACATGCAGGGTGGATCAGGGTGGACCATAAACTATAACATGGTCTGGAGTACATTTCCTTGGTATATAAGCTTTCAAAAACCTGTCTAAAAATGTATCAGTATTATACTGCTCACGCATAAGGTAATACATCTTCTTGGGTACATTTCGTTGCTATATTAGCCTCAAGAAACTTGTTAAAAAATGTATCAGTATTATATTGCTTGATATAGAAGGGTTAATGTTTTTCCTTCTTTTGCTAGAATTTGGTTTTATACTGTTGTAGCCTTATAGTCTCCGATTCAAGGATTTGATACTTCTTATCTCATATGCAATGTTTTCAAGAGTCTGCAAAAACATGTTTTGAGTACATGGTAAATAAAGTCATCATGACCTGGGTAATGGGGGAGGGGCTACATGAGTTACATTAAGCTACATTGCTGTAAATGGTATAAAATTGCATGCTTGGGTGAATAAACAGAAAAGTGACTTGCTCCCAACCAGTGTGCACTCTTTTCTCCGAACGCTCATTATTTGAGGGCCTAACCTCTTAATTCGGCCTCACTGGTGATCCGGCATATCTGACATTGAGTCAGAACGAAAACCGCTACAACAACATCAGTAGGGTATTACATCTTCTTGGGTGCATTTTGTTGCTGTATAAGCCTGAAGAAACTTGTTAAAAAATGCATCAGCATTATATTGCCCATCCATAAGGTATTATGTCTTTTGGGGTGCATTTTGTAGCAAATATATTATACCAATCATTTTTTGAGCAAGTTCTTTGAGGCTTATATATCACAGCTAACTGTACCCAAGAAGATGTAATACCCAATGGATGAGCAATATAATAACAAATAATTTTTTACATTTTTTTAGCATTTTGGTTCTTGCGATCGATTAGATCGGCGATTGCGCCAGCCACAGGGCACAGCTGCGGTCACGCTGTGACCGCTCTGTGCCCTGCTGATGACCTGGCCATGACCTGCCTAGGAATCGGAGCTGTGAGCTCCGATCCTAGGCAGTTACCATGGTCACCAGGCAGAGCAGGCATTGATGGGATCGATATAATAATTCGATCCCACCAATGACAGGTCACAGCAGCGATGTGACCGCTCTGTGAACTATCCCTGACCTGCCTCTGACCTGTCTGACCTGTCTGCAGGGGTCCTCACTCTAGCTGAGGATTCTAGCAGAGAAGTCGGATGCAGCAAGAGCTCCTGTGCTGGGTATTGTGGTGCCACAGCTTGTAGCATCACAATCCCTGCAGAAGAAAGAAAACTACAACTGTAAGTGTTAATTGATCCCTGATCCTCTGCCCAATCTATCTTCACCCGCCCAATCTATCTTCATCCCCCCTTCCCCCCTCCACCCCCCCTTTTGCGCCACCTCCGTGCTCGCTTTTTTTCCTTAGCCCCCTTTGCGCCACCTCCGCACACACATCCCATTTTTCATTTTTTTCACCCCCCTTTGTGCCACCTAACTACAACCCTAAGTGATCCCTGCCCAATCTCTCTTCATCCACCCCAATCCCCCCATCCCTGTTATGATTGAGTCACCATAGGAGGCAAAAACAGAAATGCTAGCTAAGTCCAGAAAACCAGAGAAGTTGGCAACTATCAGATTGCAGACCCCTGAACCTATCAACACAACTAGCAGTAGCCGTGGGGGGTTCCTACGATGACCTAGACCCCTCGATCACAGCCGGAGAGATACATAGGCCTAAAGAAGGAAAGGGGAAATCTAACTGCCCCAGAGCAGACCCCAAAGCAAAAGGCAGCCCCCCACATATAATGACGGTGAAGCAAGATGAAAACACATACACAGACAGAAAGACAGGCTGAGCAAAGACGGGGCCCAAAAACTACCTAGATAGGAACGGATAGGAAGGCTGCTGTCTGCAATCTGCCAAAACCCTATCAGAGACAAGAGCCAACAAGCTGATATGAAAATGGCCCTGAAGCAACTAAGCTTCAAAAACTAAATCAGCACTCAGGTACTTTCAGAAGACAGAGCTAACGGAACACTGCACACTCCAGCAGAGAGTGGCAGAATCCAGAAAGCAAGAAAAACAAAAACAAATCTTAAATGCAAAAAGGCAAAACAGAAAACTTAGCTTTAGGAGAGCAGGAATCAGACTGGTGTCCAAGAGTCCACAGAGAAATCACCCGCAGGGCAGAAAGGGCGTAGGCTGCCTTAAATCCAGTCAGTGACTCCACTCAGCCAATCGTCTTCATTAGTCCCAGGTGCCTGATAATCAGGCTCACTACCTTCCTTCACTAGAATAGGGAGTTCACCAGGCCTCAGTGACAGAGGGGAGAATGAACTCACAACACATCCCCCTTCCCCCTATTTTTACCCCCTCCACCCCACTTTTGCGCCACCTCCGTGCGCAGCTGCCGAGCATTGATCAGTGACGCAGTTCACCGATCAACACTCGTGCTTGCTTTTTTTCCTTAGCCCCTTTGCGCCACCTCCGCACACACATCCCGCAGCCGCAAAACTTTGATAAGTGACGCACATCACTTTTCAGAGCTTGTGCCTGCCGTTTTTCATTTTTTTCACCCCTTTTTGTGCCACCTAACTACAACCCTAACTGTTGATCCCTGCCCGATCTCTATTCATCCACCCCAATCCCCCCAGCCCCCTCTTTTTACCCCCCTTTGTGCCGTTTCCGTGTGCACATTTAGCAGCCGCCGAATTTTGATAAGTGACGCAATTCACTTATCAAAGTTTGTGCCTGCTGTTTTCCATTTTTCTTTTCACCTCCCCCCTTTGAGCCACCCCTGTGCACACATCCAGCAGCCACTAAATTTTGATAAGTGACGCCGTTCACTTATCATATCTAAGACCTGCTGTTTTAGACTTTTTTTCACAGGTATTTTGCTCCCCATTTCCTTTTAGCTTTTTCTTACAGGATAGTGTGCACCAATCACTAGCCCCCCCACCACATACACAGTTATAAGTAAAGTACACCTAAGCACCATATTTACACAAAAAAATGTCCCGCCCATCACGTTCCTCCCAACAGCGCTATTCAATGGAGGAGGCATATGCTTTACTTGTCTCCGACACTGATAGCGAGGATGACGATCTGACTTTTCTTTATTTTTCGGATTCTTCATCCTCTTCCTCTTCCCCTTCCTCATCTTCCTCCTCGGGTCCTGCGGAACCGCCACGCAGACGCTCCAGGACAGAAGATGAGGCAGTGCCCACCATGCCCGCAGCTGAGTCAGAAGACCCTGTGTGCACCTCGTCCCCCGATTCCTGATTTTGTGGCAGAATCAGGAATCAAGTTTGACACCACCGGCCTCACAGAAATTGACTTTTTCAAAGTCTTTTTCTCTGAGGATTTTGTTAACCTCATGGTGGAGCAAACTAATTTGTACGCTCGGCAATTTTTGGAGCAAAACCCGCGTTCATCCTATACTAACTGGTCTCCTGTGGACGCAGTTGAAATGATGCAGTTTTGGGGCCTGGTCCTCCACATGGGGATCCTGAAGAAGCCTGAAATTCAGCAATATTGGAGTGTTGATATTTTATACAACACTCCAGTGTTCGAAATGGTCATGGTCTGGACGCGTTTTCAGGCCATCCACAAGTTTCTGCATTATAACGATAATGCACAGTGTACCGCACGAGATGACCCCAACTTTGACCGTCTGTTCAAAGTTCGGCCGGTCATCGAACACTTCAACAAAAAGTTTGCGGAAGTGTACGTGCACCAAAGGAACAGCTGCGTGGTTGAGTCCTTGGTCCATTTCAAGGGAAGGCTTGGATTCCGTCAATACCTGCCCAGTAAGAGGGCCAGGTATGGAATCAAACTCTATAAGCTGTGTAGAGTACCTCAGGGTACACCCACAGGTTTAGAGTGTACGAAGGAAAGGACACCAGGATTGAACCCCCTGAGTGTCCTCCTGACCTTGGAGTGAGTGGGAAAATTGTGTGGGATTTGGTGCACCCACTGCTGGATAAAGGTTATCACCTCTACACTGATAACTCTTATACCAGTGTCCCACTCTACAAATCCCTCTCTGTGCGAGGTACCGCAGCTTGCGGTACTGTCTGCAAAAATCAGAGAGGCCTCTCGAAGACGCTACTTGGGCAGATGCTACGAAAAGGTGAGAGCAGGGCCCAATGTAGCGGCCACCTACTGGTGGTCAAGTACAAGGACAAGAGGGATGTCTTTATCTTGACCACCATACATGGTGATGGCAGCGCCCTCAGCACTGTACGGGGTACCTCTGCACAGGTCAGCAAACCTGAATGTGTGCTGGGGTACAATAAAAATATGGGGGCATTGATCGCTCTGATCAACTCCTCCAACCGTACAATGCTTTGAGAAAGGCCAAGGTGTGGTACAAAAAGCTGGCCGTGCACATCGTCCAATTGGCAATGCTCAATGCATTCCTGCTGTCACAATGTGCACACCACACCAATATGTCGTACCTTGAGTTCCAGGAGGTAGTGGTTAAGGCCCTGATATTTGGCACTCTGGAAGGAGCGCGCCCCAGAACTTCCAGAACTGAAGGTGCTCGTATTGTACTAGGTCAGCATTTCCCGGGGGAGGTCCTGCAAACTACAAAAAGAGGTAAATCGCAAAAAAGGTGCCGAGTGTGTTACAAAAACAGAATACGCAAGGACACCATTTATCAACGCGACACCTGCCCCGAAAAACCTGGCCTGTGTATGAAGGATTGCTTCAAATTGTACCACACCTCAATGCACTACTAAATTACTTTACCGCAAACATTAGATTAGTTGGGGAACATCTAGATAAGTTCCTTGGGGGTCTAGTTTCCAAAACAATGTCACTTGTGTTGTTTTTTTACTGTTTAGGCACATCAGGGGCTCTGTAAATGGAAAATGACGCCTGCAGACCATTCCATCTAAGTCTGCATTCCAAAACGTCACTCCCTTCCGATCTCCGACATGTGCCTAAACAGTTTTTTCCCACATATGGGGACCAGCGTACTCAGGAAAAATTGGGCAACAACTTTTGGAGTCCAATTTCTCCTGTTACCCTTGGGAAAATTAAAAATTGGGGACTAAACAATCATTTTGTGGGCACAAAATAGGATTTTTTATTTTCACACCTGGGCAGAATAAACTTTAGTGAAACACTTGGGGGTTCAAAGTTCTCACCACAAATCTAGATAAGTTCCTTAGGGGGTCTAGTTTCTAAAATGGGGTCACTTATGGGGTGCTTCTACTGTTTAACCACATCAGGGGCTCTGCAAATGGAACATGACGCCCGCAGACCATTCCATCAAAGTCTGCATTCCAAAGCGTCACTTCTTCCCTTCTTAGCCGCGACGTGTACCCAAACTGTAGTTTTCTCCCACATATGGGGTACCAGCGTACTCAGGACAAATTGGACAACAACTTTTGGGGTCCAATTTCTCCTGTTACACTTGGGAAAATTAAAAATTGGGGAGTAAACGATCATTTTTGTGGGCACAAAATAGGATTTTTTATTTTCACGCCTAGGCAGTATAAACTTTAGTGAAACACTTGGGGGTTCAAAGTTCTCACCACACATCTAGATAAGTTCCTTAGGGGGTCTAGTTTCCAAAATCAGGTCACTTGTGGGGGGTTTCTACTGTTTAACCACATCAGGGGCTCTGCAAACGGAACATGACGCCCCAGACCATTCCATCAAAGTCTGCATTCCAAAGCATCACTTCTTCCCTTCTGAGCCCCGACGTGTGCCCAAACAGTAGTTTTCTCCCACATATGGGGTACCAGCATACTCAGGACAAATTGGACAACAACTTTTGGGGTCCAATTTCTCCTGTTACGCTTGGGAAAATTAAAAATTGGGGAGTAAACGATCATTTTTGTGGGCACAAAATAGGATTTTTTATTATCATGCCTGGGCAGTATATACTTCAGTGAAACACTTGGGGGTTCAAAGTTCTCACCACATATCTAGATAAGTTCCTTAGAGGGTCTAGTTTCCAAAATGGGGTCACTTGTGGGGGGTTTCCACTGTTTGGGCACATTGGACGCCATGTTGCCTTTGACGAGCCCTCAATCTCAATTCCAGCCAATTTTAGGTTGAAAAAGACAAATGGCGCTGCTTCCCTTCCGAGCCCTGCCGTGCACTCAAACAGTGGTTCCCCCCAACATATAGGGTATCAGCGTACTCAGGACAAATTGGACAACAACTTTCCATGTCCAATTTCTCCTGCTACCTTTGGGAGAATAAAAAATTGGGGACTAAACGATCATGTTTGTGGAAAAAATATGAATTTTTATTTTCACGCCCGGGTGTTATAAACTCCTGTGAAGCCCTAGGGGATTCAAGGTGCTCACCACACATGTAGAAAAGTTCCTTAGGGGGTCTAGTTTCCAAAATGGGGTCACTTGTGGGGGGTTTCCACTGTTTGGGCACATTGGGGGCTCGTCAAACGCAACATGGTGTCCAATCTCAATTCCAGCCAATTTTAGGTTGAAAAAGTCAAACGGCGCTGCTTCCCTTCCGAGCCCTGCCATGCGCCCAAACAGTGGTCCCCCCCACATATAGGGTATCAGCGTACTCAGGACAAATTGGACAACAACTTTTGGGGTCCAATTTCTCCTGCTACCCTTGGCAAAATTAAAAAATTGTTGCTAACAGATCATTTTTGTGACTAAAAAGTTAAATGTTAATTTTTTCCTTCCATGTTGCTTCTGCTGCTGTGAAGCACCTGAATGGTTAATAATCTTCTTGAATGTAGTTTTGAGTAGCTTGAGGGGTGCAGTTTTTAGAATGGTGTCACTTTTGGGTATTTTCTGCCATATAGACCCCTCAAAGTGACTTCAAATGTGAGGTAGTCCCTAAAAAATGGTTTTGTAAATTTTGTTGTAAAAATGAGAAATCGCTGGTCAACTTTTAGCCCTTATAACTTCCTAACAAAAAAAAATTTTGTTTCCAAAATTGTGCTGATGTAAAGTAGACATGTGGGAAATGTTATTTATTAACTATTTTATGTCGCATAACTCTCTGGTTTAAGGGCATAAAAATTCAAAGTTTGAAAATCGCAAAATTTTCAAAATTTTTGCCATATTTCCATTTCTTTCATAAATAAACGCACGTTATAGTGAAGAAATTTTATCACTAAAGTGAAGTACAATATGTCATGAGAAAACAATGTCAGAATCGCCTAGATCCGTTGAAGCATTCCAGAGTTATTACCTCATAAAGGAAGAGTGGTCAGAATTGTAAAAATTGGCCCGGAAGATAACGTGCAAACCACCCTTGGTAGTGAAGGGGTTAAAAATATATTGTCATTCTATTGCTGATCCATAGACTTTTACATATTCTTGGGTTGATTTTGTGGCTATATAAGCCTGAAAAAACTTGCTCAACAGTTTTGTCTCATTTTTTTCTATGCTGATTTGTCACAAAAACCTGATGCCAGCAAAGTGAATGAGAAACCTAAGGCTACTTTCACACATCAGGTTTTCGGCGTCAGGCGCGATCCGGCGTCGTGCCGGAATGCCGGATCCGGCAAATGTTTTGTAAAACCTGATGTGCCGGATCCGGTTTTCTGCCGGATCCGTCTTGTTCTTGACAGACAAAACCGGATCCGTCTCATCCGGTTCATCCGTTTTTCTATCCGTTTTTCGACGGATTACGCCGGATCTGATTTTTAAAATTGACCCTTGTGGCCTTCCGAACGGGATTGGCTACTGGAAAACTATATATAGCATGTTCCTACAGCCCTTCTTTGACAGGTTGTAGAGGAGAAAGTGCAGGTTGGAGAGAAGAGCAAGTTACTGGCGAAGATGGATGTTGTCATTGGAAATATTACCACTAGAAGTTCTGTGACGGTTTCAGTAATGAGGGACAATTTTGCACTATACTTTATGTCACCTCAAGGCAGAGTACACTGGCAGGATGACAGAGTGTGAAAGATTTGTGCCCTACCAAACTTGTGTACCTTCTGGACCAACAGTATATACCTTTGCCAACCAAAGTTGGCTATCTTGTCATGGTCTTACTATTTTTAGCTTAAGGCCACAGGTGTGTACCTGGTTGTGTTTTATGCAAAGTATTTCACCTTTTAACAAAAGTTGTGTACATTGTTAGGAAATCACCAACAATAAACACAACTTTTCAGGTGAAATACTTTGCTTCAAACACAACCAGGAACACAACTGTGGCAAAAAGCTAAAATTTACCCACAGTTATATACCTGGTTTTGAATACCTTTTTACCTTTTAAATACCCTGTATTTAACCTTTTTTTTAAACATATTTCGTCGCAGAAAGAAATGACAGACAACCAGTGTAAACAATAATTTAACTTTTATTTAAAATTTTTTTTTTTGTGTAAACTGTTTTTAAAGTTAAAAAAACTTTTTTAATAAAGGTTTGAAACCAACCAAATGGGCATTTTTATTACAAAAAATACATTATAACTCGGTGTAGTGTGGGGTGGAAATACTGCTGGAGGGGCTGCGGGACACTTCGACAATGGGAGTGTGGAGAGAGGACTGGGATCGTGGTGGGGAAGGAACAGTTAGAGGTGATGGTGTGGAAAAAGATACAGAATGGGTGGACATGTGGGAGGCAGAAGAGGTGGTGGGCGGTGGAGTGGAGGGTTGGGCAGGGACTGTAGGAGCAGATGATGTTGATGGAAAGTTGTATGGGGAAGGAGTTTGGTACGGGGAAGGAGTTTGGTACGGGGCAGGTTGCTGGAAGTGGGGAGATGTCTGGTACTGGGGAGGTTGCTGGTACTGGGAAGGTTGCTGGTACTGGTGAGGTTGCTGGTATGTAATAGGAGGGGGAGGATGGAAAGTGGCTGGAGGGGGTGCAGATGTAATAGGAGGGGGAGGATGGAAAGTGGCTGGAGGGGGTGCAGATGTAATAGGAGGGGGAGGATGGAAAGTGGCTGGAGGGGGTGCAGGTGGAGGAACTACAGTGGTGGGAGGTGGAGGTTGGGAGGTAACCTGCTGTAGAGCACCGTGGCACGAATGCATTACATGCATCTGCTGGGTAGGAGATAGTGTTGCCATGCGCTCCACAACAGACCTGAAAAAGGTGTGGTTTGGCGAAGATCTTGCTTCTGAATGCATGGTTTGCAGAAGTGTCTTCACCTCCAGAATGCTGGAGTTGATCTGCTGAAAGCCTGCGGAGATTTGCTCTGACAAGACTTTTAGACAGTTCTGGAAAGATGCATTCAGATGCAAGAACTCTGGCGCATAACTCTTTTTCCTGACCCCTCTGCCGCTGCCGCCCAGTACCCGCAGGTGTACTAGAGGTGGCAGGGGCAGAAGGGTGGGGTAAAGGGAAAGCGATCTCCTCACCAGCAGCTTCATGTAATGTAGGTGGCCACGATGCTCCTGTGCTGGTGGATGGGACAGATGGGTCGAATGTGTGGGAAGGCTGGGAAGGTGCAGATGTACCGGGGCGGTCGAAGTGTCCCTCGGTGCCGGTCTCCTCAGGGATCGCCTCAGAAGGGTCCAATCGTGCAGGCTCCCGAGTGCTGCTCACCATGCTGTGGAATAAAGAGAAAAAAAAACAATTAAAATACTGACATGGTATGGCCCTGGCTGAAAAAAAAAAGTTACATCTAACATTTTTTTTCACATATGGTGTGTAATATTTACCTTCTAGTGACCATTGTTTCCCGGAGGAACGACAGGGCTTGTGCGTACTTGTACTTGCTCCTGCGTCCTCCAGATCCACTCGGGGCCCGCATCTCTTTATTGAACTCCTTCTTGAAACGATCCCTCACAGACCGCCACCAATTTACAATTCTGTTCCCTGAAACGAGAAAGGAGTGGTTAGTATACAACATCAGTGTTTCACAAACTCCAGTCCTCATGGTCCCCAGGGGTCATGTTTTCAGGATTTCCATAGTAAATAGAAATCCTGAACACATGATCCGTGGGGACCATGAGGACTGGAGTTCGGGAAACACTGGTTTACATCAAGCAACCGCTACTGTATATACTTACGCTCTTTAATCTGGGCCCGAACATCGAGGTCCTCCCAGCGGCCCACAAGGAGCGAACAGATTTCCTCCCAGAGTCGTCGGGTAACGATAAGGTCAGCGTGGCGGCGGTCAGCCATATTCCAGAGCGGCTCCATTTCTCTGACGAGATCGATGAGGTGGTCCACATCGAGTCCTCCATCCTGACCGTCAGAGTCGGGAGCACGCTGTGAAGGCTGTTAAAGAAAAAGACAAAAATAACATAATTAGCCTACACAAAAGAAATGAAATAAAAAGTGCAAAAGAACAAAGCAAAAATATTTATACTTACACGCTGGTGACCGCCGCGTTGCTGTCGCCGACGACCCTGGGAGGCACTGCGAGGACCTCTTGGCCGAGCACCAGATTGGGAAGACTAGAGAAGAAAACAAAAAATGTTATGTCTTTGGATGTAGGCATTTGTTTGCTGTGTGTGGTCTGCAGAACATTGTTTTCTATGTGTTGTGTGTAGTGTGATGTTGTGTTTCTGCGTTTGATGCAAAAAACTTACCAATTGTGAGCCCACTCCAAGCGTCTGTCCACCCCTTCCTTCTTCTTCTGGGAGCTCCTCTTCATCTTGTGAATCCTGTTTTGAAATAAAAGGCAATGAATAGACATATATTACAGAGATGATGGATTTTGGAAATAAAAACTTACCGTCAAACGCTGACGATGCGAGGGAGGGCTCCCAGAAGATGATGTGCTGTCTTCCTGGTGGCCACACTCCATGCCTGTGGGTGGTGTTCCACCTGCTGCCATTGCTGCTGCTGCTGCATCTATTGGGCGGCTGTTGAATAAAGAGAAACAAAGGGCCAATGAATATCTTGATATTCAATAGCCCTAGTTTGGAGGAATGGGGGATTTGATAATTACCGTCTCTCATCTGCTGCTGGCCTCCCCTCCTCAGCATGTTCCATTTGCTGCTCCATTTGGGGTGGTGGTGGTGCTGATGGTGCTGCAGTGGTCTCCTGCCTTCTCCTGCTGCGCTTGGTTGCTTTCTTGGGTGGCATGTTGGGTGTGGCTGTGGGTCCCACTGTCTTGCTTTTATATATGTCTTGTGGGCAGAGCTACTGAGCATGCTCAGACCAAAAAAACCGGATCCGGCGCATTGCGGCGCTCATAGACTTTCATTGTGTGAAAAAGCCGGACGCGCCGGATCCGGCGTGTCCGGCTTTTACGCCGGAGACAAAAAACGTTACAGTAGCCGTTTTTTCCAGACGCCGGATCGCAACACATTGCCGGATCCGGCGAAAACCGGATGAAACGCATGGCCATCCGGCGCGATCCGGCGCAAATGCAAGTCAATGGGGGGGAAACCGGATCCGGCATTGCATTTCGCCGGATCCGGTTTCTGTCAAAAGCGCCGGATCGCGCCTGACGGCGAAAACCTGATGTGTGAAAGAGGCCTAAAGTGTCATGCACATGGTAAGTATTTTTGAATTGCAGATTTGGTGCAGAAAATAATCTGCAGCATGTGAATTCTCTGTCTGTTTGTGCCCTGCATTTTTCATCATTGACTTCATTCAAATCAATCAAAAACGCATGTTTTTACAGCTGTGTTTTTCCTGGCAAGAGATACAGAAATGGTGCAGAATTTAGTCAACGTGTCCATGTACCCTTATCGGTATTATATTGCTCACCCATCGACTATTCTGTGGTCTGGAGTACATTTCCTTGTTACATAACCTTCAAAAGTGCATAGCCTTTTTGAGTCAAGGAGTACCACTAAATGACAATTTGAACAGCATGTGTATGAAGCCCTCCTTTATGTCTAATGCAGGGTGTATCTGAGTGCCTAATGTTCCTATTTTTTTAATAGCAAAATAAATTTTAGTTTACTTAAATTATAATTATTTTTAAATCCTTTTTAAATTTTGCCTTATATACAAGTCATTATACAGGAAAAAATGTTTCTTCACATTTTTTCCCTGTGAAATGCAATTTCTCGTCAGTTTGGAATGTTTTATTGTCACTCCTTATAGTTGAGTAAAAGTTTGACTCAATTGTTCTCAGCATCGATCTGGAAGTCAGATGCTTCCAGGGTCCAGGGTAAATGATTAAAATTGATGGTGTCGGCCCTTTAAAGAACAATGAGGGTGAAATCATAGAGAGCGATGTGGGAAAAGCAAATGTTTTAAATACTTTTTTCTCAACAGTGTTCACACAGGAAAAAGATTTGCCAGGGGAAATGCAGAGTGATAATGTAAACTCCCCATTAAGTATTACCTGCCTAACACAGGAAGAAGTGCAGAACCGCCTTAGTAAGATTAAAATTGACAAATCACCAGGCCCTGATGGCATTCACCCTCGGGTATTAAGGGAGTTAAGTAATGTGATAGACAGGCCTCTATTCCTTATATTTAACCCCTTTCTGCCATGAGACGCACAATCCCGTCCATGTGCCTTGGGACTTAATTCCCAGGGACGGGATAGTACGTCATAGCGATCAGCGGCGCCCACGTGGTGAGCGCCGCTGATCGCGGCCGGGTGTCAGCTGACTATCACAGCTGACACCCGGCACAATGTGTCAGGGGCAGTCACGGACCGCCCCCGACACGTTAACCCCTTGCACACCGCGATCAAACACGATCGCGGTGAACCGGGGGTTAAAGGGAAGCATCGGCAGGGAGGGGGCTCCCTCCGTGCTTCCCTGAGCCCCCCACGGCAGCGCAATGTGCAGCGCTGCTGCGGGGGGCTCCTTCCCTGCAGGCCCCCGAATCCAAGATGGAGACGGGGGCCTGCAGGGAGCCGGCTTCCTCAGGGCCTGCAAAGCGCAGGCATGAGGAAGTCTGCAGCAGTGCCTGTGACAGATCGCTGATCTGTCACAGTGATCTGTGATGTGACAGATCAGCGATCTCTCACAGGACAGTGATGTCCCACCTGGGACAATGTAATAAAGTTTAAAAAAAAAAAAGTGTTAAAATAATTAAAAAAAAAAATCGCCAAATAAATTAGAAAAAAAAAATATTCCCCCAATAAATTCATTTTTTGGAAATCAAAAAATAAATAAAAGTACACATATTTGGTATCCCGCGTCTGTAACGACCTTCCCTATAAAACTGTCCCATTAGTTAACCCCTTTATTGAACCCCTTAAAAAATAAAAATTAAAAACGAAGCAAAAAATAATGATTTATTATCATACCGCCGAACAAAAAGTGCAATAACGCACGATCAAAAAGACGCATATAAATATCCATGGTACCGCTGAAAACGTCATCTCATCCTGCAAAAAACGAGCACACAATACAGCATCATCAGCAAAAAAATAAAAAAGTTATAGCTCGCAGAATAAAGCGATGCAAAAATAATTATTTTTATATAAAATAGTTTTCATTGCATAAAACCGACAAAACATAAAAAAAGACATAAATGAGGTATCGCTGTAACCGTACTGACCCGAAGAATAAAGCCGCTTTATCAATTTTATCGCACGCGGAACGGTGTAAACGCACCCCCAAAAGAAATTCATGAAACGCTGGTTTTTGTTCATTCTGCGTCCCAAAAATCAGAATAAAAAGCGATCACAAAATGTCACGTGCCCAAAAATGGTACCAATAAAAACGTCAACTCGTCCCACAAAAAATAAGACCTCACATGACTCGGTGGGTCAAAATATGGAAAAATTATAGCTCTCAATATGTGGTGATGCGAAAACTATTTTAACAATAAAAAGCATCTTTCAGTGTATGACAGTTGCCAAACATAAAAACCCGCCATAAATAGTAAATAAAACCCCCCGTTGTCACCCCCTTAGTTAGGGAAAAATAATAACATTAAAAGAAAATGTATTTATTTCCATTTTCCCATTAGGGTTAGGGCTAGGGCTAGGGTTAGGGCCAGGGCTAGGGTTAGGGCTAGGGCTAGGGTTAGGGTTAGGGCTAGGGTTAGGGCTGAGACTAGGGTTAGGGGTGTGTTGGGATTAGGGTTGGAGTTAGAATTGGGGGTTTCCACTGTTTGGGCACATCAGGTGCTCTCCAAATGCAACATGGCATCTGATCTCAATTCCAGCCAATTCTGAGTTGAAAAAGTCATATGGTGCTCCTTCCCTTCCAAGCTCTGCCATGCGCCCAAACAGTGTTTTACCCCCACATATGGGGTATCAGCCTACTCAGGACAAATTGCAAAACAACTTTTGGGGTCCAATTTCTCCTGTTACCCTTAGGAAAATAAAAAATTGGGGGCAAAAATATCATTTTTGTGGAAAAAAATTATCTTTTTATTTTCACGCCCGGGTGTTATAAACTTCTGTGAAGCACTTGGGGGTTCAAAGTGCTCACCACACATCTAGATAAGTTCCGTGGGGGGTCTAGTTTCCAAAATGGGGTCACTTGTGGGGAGTTTCAATAGTTTAGGTACATCAGGGGCTATCCAAACACACATGACACCCGCAGACCATTCCATCAAAGTCTGCATTCCAAAACGTCACTACTTCCCTTCCGAGACCCGACGTGTGCCCATACAGTAGTTTTCTCCCACATATGGGGTATCAGCGTACTCAGTACAAATTGGACAACAACTTTTGGGGTCCAATTTCTCCTGTTACCCTTGGGAAAATAAAAAAATTGGGGACTAATTGATCATGTTTGTGGAAAAAATACGATTTTTTTATTTTCACGCCCGATCGTTATAAACTTCTGTGAAGCACTGGGGGGTTCAAAGTGCTCACCACACAACTAGATAAGTTCCTTAGGGGGTCTAGTTTCCAAATTGGGGTCAGTTGTGGGGGGTTTCCACTGTTTAGGTACATCAGGGGCTCTCCAAAAGCAACATGACACCCGCAGACCATTCCATCAAAGTCTGCATTCCAAGACATCACTACTTCCCTTTCGAGCCCCGACGTGTGCCCATACAGTAGTTTTCTCCCACATATGGGGTGTCAGCGTACTCAGGACAAATTGAACAACAACTATTGGGGTCCAATTTCTCCTGTTACCCTTGGAAAAATAAAAATTGAGGGTGAAAAGATCATTTTTGTGGAAAAAATATGATTTTTTAATTGTACCGCTGTACGTTATAAACTTCTGTGAATCCCTTGTGGGTTCAAAGTTCTCACCACATATCTAGATAAGTTCCTTGGGGGGGTTTAGTTTCCAAAATGGGGTCACTTGTGGGGGGTTTCCACTGTTTAGGTACATCAGGGGTTCTCCAATCATGACATGGCGTCCGATCAGAATTCCAGCCAATTTTGAATTGAAAAAGTCAAACGGCGCTCCTTCCCTTCTGAGCTCAGCCATGCACCGAAACAGTGGTTTCCCCCCACATATCATGTATCAGCATACTCAGGACAAATTGCACAATAAATTTTGCAGTCCAATTTCTCCTGTTACCCTTGGCAAAATAAAAAAAATTGAACCTGAAGTATTTTTTTTGTGAAAAAAAGTTAAATGTTCATTTTTTTTTAAATATTCAAAAAATTCCTGTGACGCACCTAAAGGGTTAATAAACTTTTTGAATGTGGTTTTGAGCACCTTAAGGGGTGCAGTTTTTAGAATGGTGTCACTTTTGGGTATTTTCTATCATATAGACCCCTCAAAGTGGCTTCAAATGTGATGTGGTCCATAAAAATAAAATGGTGTTGCAAAAAAGAGAAATCGATGGTCAATTTTTAACCCTTATAACTTTCTAACAAAAAAAAAATTTGGTTCCAAAATTGTGCTGATGTAAAGTAAACATGTGGGAAATGTTACTTATCAAGTTTCTTGTGTGACGTATCTCTGTGATTTAAGGGCATAAAAATTCAAAGTTGGAAAATTGCGAAATTTTCAAAATTTTTGCCAAATTTCCGTTTTTTTCACAAACAAACGCAAGTTATTTGAATGAAATTTTACAACTAACATGAAGTACAATATGTCACGAGAAAATATTGTCAGAATCACCGGGATCCAAGGAAGCGATTCAGAGTTATTACCTCATAAAGGGACAGTGGTCAGAATTTTAAAAAATGGCCCGGTCATTAATGTGCAAACCACCCTTGGGGCTTAAGGGGTTAAAGACTCTATAGAAACAGGGTCTGTTCCTTTTGATTGGCGGCAAACAAATGTGGTACCAGTATTCAAAAAGGGGTGTAAATGGGAACCTGGAAACTATAGGCCGGTAAGCTTAACATCTGTTGTGGGTAAAATTTTTGAAGGGTTTCTAAGGGATACCATTATGGAATATCTCAATGTTAATAAACGTTTAACTCCATATCAACATGGATTTATGAAGGATCGCTCCTGTCAAACTAACCTGATCAGCTTCTATGAGGATGTAAGCTCTCAAATGGACCAAGGAGAATCATTGGATGTCATTTATCTCGACTTCTCTAAAGCATTTGACACTGTCCCACATAAAAGATTGGTAAGTAAGATGAGAAAGCTTGGGCTAGGGGAAAATGTGTGTAGATGGGTAGGTAACTGGCTTAGTGATAGAAAACAAAGAGTGGTTATTAATGGTGCATACTCAGATTGGGCCAGGGTTACTAGTGGGGTACTACAGGGTTCTGTATTGGGCCCCCTACTATTTAATATATTTATTAATGATCTAGTGGATGGCTTACACAGTAAAATATCAGTATTTTCAGATGATACAAAACTATGTAAGGTAGTTAACACAAAGGAGGACAGTTTGCAACTACAGACAGATTTGAGTAAATTGGAGAATTGGGCTAAAAAATGGCAAATGAGGTTTAACACAGATAAGTGTAAGGCTATGCACATGGGAAGGAGAAACAGATGCTATAATTACTTACTAAATGGGAAACTGCTGGGGAAATCAGACATGGAAAAAGACTTAGGCATCTTAGTCAATAAGAGGCTAAATTGGAGTGCCCAGTGTCAGGCAGCTGCCACCAAAGCAAATAGGGTCATGGGATGCATTAGAAGAGGTCTGGGGACATGAGATGAAAACATAATTCTCCCTCTGTACAAATCACTCGTCAGACCACACTTGGAGTATTGTGTGCAATTTTGGACGCCGGTGCTCAAGAAAGACATTACTGAACTTGAAAGGGTTCAAAGGCGGGCTACTAAAATGATAAATGGAGTTGGTTCACTACAATACCCAGAAAGGTTATCAAAATTAGGTCTATTTACTCTAGAAAAGAGAAGACTTAGGGGAGACCTAATATATATGTACAAGTATATCAGAGGGCAATACAGTGATCTCTCCAATGAACTGTTTGTACCAAGGACTGTGACAAGAACAAGGGGGCATTCTCTTCATTTGGAGGAAAGACAATTTCTGCACCAGCATAGAAGAGGGTTCTTCACGGTAAGAGAAGTGAGGCTCTGGAATTCTCTTCCTGAGGAAGAGGTGATGGCCAATTCACTGAATGAATTTAAGAAAGGAATGGATGCTTTTCTTGTGAGTAACAGTATAGAAGGTTATGAATAACATAATATTATAGGTAGATGGTTGACCCAGCTTAGGGGAAGGAATTTTATTCCCTATGGAAAAAATTGGCTTCTACTCTGTGGGTTTTTTGCCTTCCCCAGGAACAACAATGCAGAACAGCTGCACTAAAAATAGGCTGAACTAGATGGACATAAGGTCTTCCTTCAGCCTTCAAAACTATGTTACTATGTTACTATGTTCCCCATGCAGTTCTCCTTCCATTAAGCACTTTTTCCATCCACTTGAACATTTTCACTGCCCCAGCCCTCTTTGTAGGGCGTGCTGGAACAAAGCTCGAGTTTTTTATTGACTCCCATTATACTTGTAAAAAGGAGGATGCGAGTATTAGGAATCGCTCGGCTCGAGCAATGAGCACAAGAACATTTTAGTACTCGCTCATCTCTAATGCCTATCATTGGAACTGCCCAAGACAAGAGAGAAAGCTATGTAAGTGAATTCTGTTAGCCTGACTATACACAATTTTGTAAAAGTCCTTGACAAACTGTGATTCTAGATAATAAGGAACTGCAAAAACACTTGGAAGAGTTGAATCAAAGTATATCTTACATTAAGATAAGCTGATTTGCAGATTTGTGAGGTGGCAGGGAATCCCACCCATTTCCTGCAGACAGCATCAGCTAGTCTACGATAGGTCAGAGTCACACTAGCATATGAATTGGATGAATGCAATGCGATTAAAAATTGCTTGGCAGTTGGACGAATGTTATTCAAGAGGCAATCCAGATCAGCGTTATTATTTTCAGGCATGCATGCAAAATGGCAGCTGCAATTTTACGCGTATATCATGCGAGACTCGCCAATGCAAGCCTATGGGTGCAATAAAAAATCGGATGCTACAAGGACCATCCATATAGCGTGTGACAAATATGCACACATATTCCTGAAACCAGGAAATTGCATCAGCCATGAACAGGAAGCTTGGCATGCAGATCGTCCTGGCAACCTATAAAAAGCCCTGAACACGCCTCCACATGCGGCACCCGCTAGGGCCGGGGATTCTCGGTACCAGGCTGGTCAGTTCTTCAAGAGATGTCACGGCAGCAGTGACCCGATCCGTGGCCCTAGGTGGAAAGTTATAGGGGAAAGTTTGTGACGCCACCCGTCGTGTTCGACAATAAAAAGATGGCCGGCGCTGCGATTCAGATCCACTGGGGCGGTTAGTGATGCAGCAAAGATGTTACAGCTTTCCACAGGTAGAGCTAGACACCTGAGCAGATATAAAATAGTAGATGATGGTAATGATTGTAGTGCAGGGCAGATGACACAGTAAATAAATCTGAGGGCTCAGCAGGGTGCAGTCTTCACACTTTTACTCACGGCCTTTCAAATTAAAATCCCCAGCCAGGGTGCTGTGTCCTCTGGGTTGGTGGTCCAGCCAGCTCTTGGGTAATTTGGGGTACACTTTGCCAGAACCCCCTTCTAATATTCCTTCTCTGGTCGTTTCTCTGCGCTGGCTCCCTCCTCTCCTGCCCCACGCCTCACACACAGTGTCCTAAGCCAGCATCTTCAGATCCTGTCGGGTGACGATCTCCAGACCCCCTTGACCCTATATGGCTGCCTTTTCAGCAAATGTGTGTGGATCTGGCTGATGCACATACAGATACTTCAGCCTCCGGTTTACTAGCTGAGTCCTACAGTCTCTCCACTATTCTGGGGCCGGTCCCCAACTGCCTCCTGGTCCTTCCACCTGTCTACGGTCGGCGTGGATTCGGGTACAACGGGTGGATTCGTCACTTTCCTGGCCCCTAGGACCCCTTCTTCAATCCACTTTACTCTCCAGTCCTGGGACGAGCTCCTCACTCCTTCAGTCCCCTCCACAAACTGTCTTCTCTTCCTGACTCCTCCTCCAACTGACTCCTGTTACCATGACAACTCTCCACTACTAACTGTCAGCTTTCTCTCGAGCTGTCCTACCTTATCTACTTCCTCCACCCACACCCTCTACCAAGTTCCTCCCTGACTTAAAGAGGTCTAGTGTTGGGTGCTAGTGTGTGGGTCCCAGGTAGTGCCCCGTTCTTACCCAAGAGCGCGGTACCACTCCTCTGGATGTGGTGCAGTACCTCTTTGGCAACTGAACCCTCAGGGGCACCACAAACAGATACCAGCAACATGGCCAGAAATATCAATGTTGAAATCCTCATTGTCCTAGTACAGGAGAGGCCAGAAATCTGGTACCATAGCGACACCAACTATGTGTAACGCAATAAAAAGGTTGCAGCTTAGAGACACATATGCTGCCACATGTTTCCCAATTATGAGGAAAGTACACAAGACGTGCAGCAGGAAATTAGTGAGTCCAAACCATTTATATACTGCATTTTTGTCTGTACATCAGCATAATGTGTAAATTCATTAGTCAACATGATGTTATTGACAATATTCGGCATATGTGCTAATCCACCTTGGCAAACTGTACACATGTTGACAATGTAACCTATCAATCAAAACGCAACCAAGGTGTTCAGGCTTTTTTTTATTAATTTTTAATTCGCAGTGGCTGATGTGATAAGATGAGACGAGACCACAAAAGACTTCAAGCTGTCATTGATGTAAGAGGGGGCAATACACGGTATTATGAAATGGGGTTTGTGAATTTTGATCAGGGTCATTTGGCTTTCTTCTGGCGACTCAACCATGCAACCCATTTTTCTTCAAGTGACTCCTTATTGTGCATCTTGAAACAGCCAGATCACTAGTTTTCAGAGAGTATTTCTGATGATGCTATTTGTGAGTATTTCTTTGAATCCCAAACAATTTTTTTGGCATTTATCACAGGTCACAGGTCACAAACCCATTTGTGTCAAATTCTGTGCATGTTATCAGGCCAAAATCACCATGGTATGTAAACTTTTGATTAGAGTCTTTTGGATGTTTTGGGATGTCATTATGATTTAAAAAGAGAAAACACAGTAGCTTGAAAATAAATGGCTTCACCCAACCACTAACCAAGAGTGGAGAAAACGTTTTAGTGTTATCATTCATATTCCCTGAAAAAGGCCAAGGAAGCAAAAATTCTGCCGGGGTATGTAAACTTTTTAGCACAATTGTATATACAGTTGTGTGAAAAAGTGTTTGCCCCTTCCTGATTTCCTATTCTATTGCATGTTTGTCACATGTAAATGTTTCAGATCACCAAAAAATTTAAATGTTAGACAAAGATAACACAAGTGAACACAAAATGCAGTTTTTAAAGGGAACCTGTCACCCCCCAGGGCATATTTACGTAAAAGAGCCACCTTCAGCAGCACTAAGGCTGCATTCTGTGAAGGTGGTTCTTATATTTATTATCCCTAGGAACGCTAAAATAAAGACTTTTATAAATTGCCCACCATACCTCTATTGCCTCATGGAGGTATGTTTTCTCCCCCTGTCTCAACCGCCTCGCAGCCGTCCATCATCCTCCTCTTGCCTCCGTGCGCCGCCTCCTCTGTCCCTCTTTACATGACCGGCGTCTGCGCTCTGCAAACATTTCTCGGGCATGCATGATGTAAGGATATCGAGCCTGTGTGTAGCGGAGGCCCCAGATCTCACCCCGCTGTGTGTTATGATGTATTCACACTGCGGGGCTGGGAATCTGATGCCTGCGCAGTGAAGATCTCTGCGCCTGATCCCATCTCCCTCCGCCTCTTTCCGACGTATTACATATTTTACTGTTTGCATGATGTGCCTTTTCTGAAATACTGTGTTACTTCTACGCCAGATGTAATGGGACATACACCTTCCAAAAAGTTCAACTTTTGTCTCGTCAGTTCAGAGAGTATTCTCCCAAAAGTCTTGAGGATCATCAAGATGTTTTCTGGCAAAACTAAAACAAGCCTTTATGTTCTTATTCCTCAGCTGTGGTTTTCATCTTGGAACTCTGCTTGATGGCCATTTTTGCCTAGTCTCTTTCTTATCGTGAAGTCATGAACACTGACCTTAACGGAGACAATTCTTTTGATGTTGTTGTGGGTTTTTTGTGACCTCTTGGATGAGTCGTCACTGCTGTTTTGGGGTAATTTTGGTTGGCTGGCAACTCCTGGGAAGGTTCACCACAGTTCCATGTATTCATTATTTGTGGATAATGGCTCTCACTGTGGTTCGCTGGAGTCGCAAAGCTTCAGAAATGTCTTTATAACCTTTACCAGACTTATAGATCTCAATTACTTTATTTTTCATTTGTCCAAGAATTTTTTTGGATTGCGGCATGATGTCTAGCTTTTGAGTAATCTTTTGGTCAACTTCATTTTGTCAGGCAGGTACAATTTAAGTGATTTCTTGATTGAGAACAGGTGTGACAGTAATCAGGCCTGTGTGAGACTGGGGAATTTGAACTCAGCTTCCCAAAGATGTAAAAAAACCACAGTTTATTTATGTTTTAAGGGTGGGTGGGGGGGTGGCAATCACTTTTTCACACAGGGCCCTGTAGGCTTGGATTTCTTTTTCCCTTAATATTAAAAACCTTCATTTAAAAACTGCATTTTGTGTTTACTTGTGTTATCTTTGTCTAATATTTACATTTGTTTGGTGTTGGTGATCTGAAACATTTAAGTTTGACAAACATGCACACTCCTGGTAAGTACATTCAGACTGTATAATGCACCCCCATTTTTGGGAAAAAAGTGTGTTTTAAAGTCCTAAAAAAGCGGTGTATATACAGTTGAAACCAAATAAATAAATACATTATATGAAAAGACACATGTACGTGTTTTTCTCAATATCTGAAATGAAATCCAAATAAACCTTTCCCGTTTTAGGTCAATTAGGATTACCTTAATTTTTATTACTTGCCAAATGCCAGAATAATGAGAGAGAGAATGTTTTATATCATTCTTATTACTTACCTCAAAGTCAGAAGTTTACATACATTTTATTAGTATTTGGTACTATTGCCCTTAAACTGAATGACTTGGGTCAAATGTTTGGTATATTCTTCTTTATATTGTAGGTTGCCTTGCTTGCACCTGCCTTTTGCTTTGCCCATAAATTTTCAATCAGATTGAGATCAGGGCTTTCTGATGGCCATTCCAAAACATTGACTTTGTTATCCTTAAGCCACTTTGTTACCATAATAGCAGTAGGCTTTGGGTCATTGTCCATTTGGAGCACCCATTTCCGCCTAAGCTTTAACTTCCTGGCTGATGTCTTAATATGTTGTTTGAGATGTTGCCTGAAAAAGGTATCAACAAAAACATCAACCCGCCCAGCAAAAATCAAACCATGTGACGCTGTCAGCAGAAATATAGAAAAATTATAGCTCTCAAAATATGACGATGCATGCAAAAAAAGTTCTTTTTAGTGTGTGACAGCAGCCAAACATAAAAAAAGGATATAAATCTGGTATCACTGTAATTGCACCATCCTGAAGAATAAAGCCGCCTAATAGCTTATACCACACAAGGAGCGGCATCAAAAATAAATAATACCCGATTCTTCACCTGCTGTTGATTTGCTCATTTTGCCTCCCAAAGATCACAGTAAGGTTTGGCTTACATTTATCCTGCACCCTTTGCTGAGCGCTTGTACCAGTGTTTTCCATGTAAATACATGATTCAGATGGAACTACCGGCAGAAGATTTCCTATAATGAGGTAGAACTGAGTAACTGTGGATGCCGTCAGTTAACCACAGTTCTGTGAACCTCTGAAAAGAAGGATACCACTAAACAGAGGTCAGACAGAGTCCAGAGTAATTCTGCTGCATCATTATAGTAAATGGATCCCTTGGGGTTTCATCTGAATCATGTCATTCTGATATTTGGATGAAAACCCCGATATAAGTGCTCAGCATAGAGTACAGGATAAATGTGATCCCAAATGTTATGTAATATGTTCCCAATAAAAGCTTTAATGCAATCCACAAAAAGCAAGTCCCTACTCAGGGCCATTATCTGTTAACGGAAATATAGAGTGCTTCTTCGTTACTGGTAGTACAAAGTCTATGGAAAATCACTATGGCTCTTCACCTCCTAAAGAAATCCAGCAAATTCTGCATGCCCAAATCCAAATGCTCCCCTCCATTCTTAGCTATAAAGTGTGTATAAACCACATTTAGCTTCCACATGTTTGGCATTTCTGTAGCGATGAGAACCCGCTTAATTTACAGGTGCATGTCTCCAGATGCACAAGCTGGACATAACGTACTGGACACTTCAACATACTAGGCACTACAATGTATGGACACTACAAAAGCAGATTTGCAATTTTCATTCAGCAACATCCACTACTGCTTGTTTAAGAAAAACATACATGGAGTCAAAATCATCACTATACTTGAAGATAAATTCCCAAAAGAATATAATTTCCAAAATGGCATCACTTGAGTGGGTATTTTGCTCTTCTAGCACTTAGGGGCTCTGTATATGGAGTCTGTAAACTATTTTAGGACAATCTGAGCTCCAGGAGGCAAATAGAGCTCCTTCCCTGGGGTCACTTATGGGGGATTCTGCTGTTTTGGCACTTCAGGGGCTCTCCCAGTGGGTCAAAGCACATGCAAACCTTAAGAGTAAAATCTGCACTAAATTATGGCATTCCTTCCCTTCTAAGTTTTGTACTGTACCTCAAAAGTAGTTCCAAATTACATGTAGGGTATTGGCGTACTCAGGAGAAATTGCACAACAATTTTTTTTCTGCTAGCCTTTATAAAAATTAAAAATGTGAGGTTAAAACAACGTTTTAGTGGAAAAAATGTAATTATTCTTTCTTCGCCCAGTGGTATAAATATCTGTGAGGCACATGTGGTGTCAACATGCACCCCTAGATGAATTCCTTGAGATGTAGTTTATAAAATGACATCACTCAGGGGGGGATTTCTGATGTTCTGACACTTCAGGGGCTCTGCTAATGTGACTGTTACACCCGGTCCCGGTTCTGGTCCCTCACCCGCACCTGCTCCAGACGCTGCCTCTGTACCCCTGTGAGGTCACTGTCAGGATCCTCGCTTTCTGTCTGTCGCTCGGCATCCTGCTGCTGCATCTCTTTCCCTCACTTGCTGGCATGCTGC
Source organism: Dendrobates tinctorius (assembly GCF_039654945.1). Classification (NCBI taxonomy): domain Eukaryota; kingdom Metazoa; phylum Chordata; class Amphibia; order Anura; family Dendrobatidae; genus Dendrobates; species Dendrobates tinctorius. The sequence continues at coordinate 7,456,086 of NW_027361907.1, read as the reverse complement.
CAGCAGGCCTCCAAGGAGAATGCTTAGGATGCGCGCGCTTCCCTCTGGTCTCTTAAAGGGACAGCGCGCTTTTTTGAAAATAGCAATTAAGCAATGGCAGCGCACGGATTACTATTTCGGGCCAATCCACAATGGGGGAGTGCCGGAACAACATGTATCTACTCTTGCTAAATCCGCTTCTGTCCCTGCTCTGTTTACCCGTTTGTCCCGCTGGGACAGCTACCTCGTGTCCGGGGTCTAACTGGAGGTAGCACATGTGTCCCCCAGGTATTCCACTCTGCTCCTGTTCGAGGGATCTTACTACGGATACCTGGGGCTCACTAGTTACGCCCCCTTCGGAGCCCCCTGGACTGGGTTCTCAAGGTTCCACTCAAAAAAAAAAAATGAATGTGAACTTCATCACCTGTGCCTCCGCTTCCATTCGTTACAGTAACAGGGCACCCTTAAACCATTGCAACAAAATCTGAACTCCAATATGGTGTTTCTTCCCTTCTGAGCTTTGCACTGTGCCTCAAAAGTAGCTTTCAACCACATATGGAATATCTTCGTACTCAGGAAAAATTGCACCATACAATTTTTTGTGCAATTTCTCTCGTTACCCTTGAGGAAATATAAAAACTTGGGCTAAAATCACATTCTTTGAGATGTCTAGTTTCCAAAATGGGGTCACTTGTGAGGGGCACTCTTTAGGCACATCAGGAGCTTTCAAAATGCGACATGACGTCTACTAATGATTCAAACAAATTTTGCATTCAAAAAGTCAAAAGGCGCTTCTTTCCTTTTTGAGACCAGCTGTGCACCCAAACAGTAGCTTTCCTCCACATACTGGGTTTTGACTAATTTCCAAACTGACATCGATTGTGGAGGGTTTCAACTGTTAAGGCACATCAAGGGCTCTCCAAATGTGATACAGCATCCGCTAATAATTCCAGCCAATTTTGCACTCAAAAAGTCAAACGTTGCTCCTTCCTTTCTGAGCCCTTCTGTGCGCCCTAACAGTAGTTTTCCTCCACATATGGGGTATCGGCATAGTCATGAGAAATTGTTCAACAACTTTGGGGGTCCATTTTTTCCTGTTACTCTTGTGAAAATAAAAAATTGGGGCTAAAAGAAAAATGTTTGTAGCAAAAAATGTGATTTTTTCTTTTCAACGTTATAAATGTTTTTGAAGCACCTAGGGATTCAAGGTGCTCATAACACAGCTAGATAGATTCTTTGAGGGGTCTAGTTTCCAAAATAGGGTCACTTGTGTGGGGCTTCCACTATTTAGGCACATTAGGGGCTCTCCAAATGCAACATCGTGTCTGCTCTCAATTCCAGCCACTTTTGCATTCAAAAAGTCAAGCATGCTCCTTCCCTTTTGAGCCCTGCAGTGTGCCCAAACTATAATTTTCCCCCACATATGGGGTATGGGCATACAAAGGAGAAATTTCACAACACATTTTGGGGTTCATTTTCTCCTGTTACCCTTGTAAAAATAAGAACATTTTTTCTTTCACATTGGTTCAGCTTCTGTGAAGCACATGAAGGGTTAAAAAACTGTGGTTTTGAGCACCTTGGGAGGTGCAGTTTTTTAGAATGGTGTTGATTTGGGGTATTTTGTGTTATACAGTATAAGCCTCTCAAAGTCACTTCAAATGTGATGTGGTCCCTTAAAAAATGTTTTTTTTTAATGTAAAGTAGACATGTGGGAAATATTATTTATTAACTATTTTGTGTGACATAACTGTCTGGCATAAGAGTATAAAAATTAAATTGTTATAATTACTAAATTTTCAAAATTTTTGCCAAATTTCAATTTTTTTTTTAAAATACTTAAGTCATATCTAACAAATTGTACCACTATCAGGAAGTACAATATGTCACGAAAAAAACAATTCTCAGAATCAGTGGGATCCATATAAGCATTACAGAGTTATTACCACATAAAATGACACTGGTGAGAATTGTAAAATTTGGCCTGGTCATGAAGATGAAAACAGGCTTGGGGGGTGAAGGGGTTAAATAAATAAAATTCCAAGGTATTTGATATACCATGGAGCACTGTGAAGATGGTCATCAAGCAGTGACATTACTAAGAAGTGGATGTCCCTCATAAATTGATGAAAAGACAAGAAGAAAATTGGTCCATGAGCCTACCAAGAGACTCTAAAGCAATAATACAAGAGTGGCAAGAATTCCTTGCAAGTACTGGCTGTGTATTGCATGTGACAATGTCATATGTCTGACCAGGGGGTAGAGTGGCAAGATGAAAACTTTTTTTTCTAAAAAAAATATCTGACTATGACTATGCTTTGACAAAACCTACATCAAGTTTGCAAAAGCATGTAGAAAGATGTGTTTTCTTCTGGTGAGACCAAAGTTGAACTTTTTGGCCATAATTCCAAAGGCTATGTTTGGTGTAAAGCCTACACTGCACATCACCAAAAGAACACCATACTCACATTGAAGCAAGGTGGAGGCAGTATTATGGTTTGGGGATTTATTTTGGCAGCTGGAGCTGGGGCTTTATTCAAGGTGGAGGGAATTATGAACCGTTCCAAAGATCAGTCAATTTTGTTTTAAAACCTTCAGGCCTCTGCTTAAAATCTGAACATAAAGAGGAATTTCACCTTTAAGCTATTCAATCACTCTAAGCATATCTCCAAATCAACAAAACAATGATTTCACAAGAAAAAGATCAAAGTTTTTGGAAAGGAACAGCCAGAGCCCAGACATACCGTATTTTCCGCTTTGTAAGACGCACTTTTTTTCCCCCAAAATTGAGGGGAAAAAGGGGGTGCGTCTTACAAAGAGGATATACATTTGCGCTGCCACTGAGGGTACTTTGCCGCGGCACTCTGTGCCCTGATGCTGCCGCTGCGCTGTCCGCCACCGCCGCGCTCCTGTCCCCCGGTGGTTTCTTCCGCCCCACCGCCGCCACCGCGCTCTGTCCCGTTCAGCGTGGGGGGGTCTCTGTCGCTCCATGCCTGCTTTCTTCCTGGAAAATGGCCGCCGCGCATGCGCAGACAGACATCTCGGCACTGAAATCTCGGGAGATGAGATTTCAGCGCTGAAATCTCATCTCCCGAGATTTCAGTGCCGAGATGTCCGTCTGCGCATGCGCGGCGGCCATTTTCCAGGAAGAAAGCAGGCATGGAGCGACAGAGACCCCCCCACGCTGAACGGGACAGAGCGCGGCGGCGGCGGTGGGGTGGAAGAAACCACCGGGGGACAGGAGCGCGGCGGTGGCGGACAGCGCAGCGGCAGCATCAGGGCACAGAGTGCCGCGGCAAGTACCCTCAGAACGGGACAGAGCGCGGCGATGGCGGCAAACACCGGGGGGACAGAGCGCGGTGGTGGCGGTAAGAACCGGGGGAGAGCGCGGCGGTGGTGGCAAGCAGGCACCGGGGGACAGCGTGGCGGTGGTGGCAAGCACTGGGGGACAGAGTGCGGCGGTGGTGGCAAGCAGGCACCGGGGGACAGAGCGTGGCGGTGGTGGCAAGCATCAGGGGACAGAGGGCGGCGGCAGTAACAGACACCGGCAGCGGCACGCTGCACATCAAAACACCCCCTCATCCCAGCAGCAATGTTCCACTCCGGCCTCCTCCATCACCACCCCTGGAAACCAATAAGACGCATGGATTATAAGATGCACCACCATTTTATTAAAAATAAAGTTTTTTTCCTATTTTTCTCCTCAAAATTTGGGGTGCGTCTTATAATCCGGAGCGTCTTATAAAGCGAAAAATACGGTAAGTCCAATTGAAAATCTATGAGTAGTACATAGATGCCCTTGTAATCTGACAGATTTGAAGTGATACTGCTAGATTTGTCATGCTGATAGACTCCTACCACAAAGACAGAATGATGTCAGAAGTGCAAAGGGGACTTCACCAAACTACTAGTTTAAAGGTGGGCATTTTTATGCAACCACATTATTTTAATTCTTTTCTTATTCTCATCTGACAAGATTTCAGTTTGCTTTTCAATTAAATTGTTCAGATTATAGGTAAAATTAAAAGAGGAAGAAGTAGTGAAATGATTATTATTGGTATGATTTTACATGGCAAAACCTGGCATTTAGACAGGGGTGTTAAGACTTTTTATATATTCTAAATATAAAACAGTGGAGTTATGGATTAACAGGATATTGAAATTCAAATTATGAAAAAGTGGAAACAAAATGTTCCAAACTTCTCGTTCTATTCAGTATCTAGTATGAGCACCATACTCAGAAATACAATCACACGCCATGACGTGCTATAAGTGAGGTTATTAATTATTGCCATTCCTCAGCCATTGGCTGAGGAACACTTTAGGATGGAGAGCATATAATCTTTAAGAAGACGGGATCATGCGCGCACCCTAAGCACGGTGCCCTGGGATCTGCAAGCGCGCACAGACCCCCGTGCAGTCGCAGAAGGATGGGGATGTATCCTGGAACCGTGGTGGTGAGTTTGTCGGCGTCTCTGCTAGGGGAGGAAGGCAGAATGCAGAGATGCTGATGCCATAGCAGGAACAGCAGGAGAAGGAACAGTGAGAGCATCGGCATCTCTGTTGGGGAGGAGGACGAAGAGACACCGGCGTTACAATATATATATATATATATATATTCAGATATATATTATATGTGAGTATGTGTATATTTGTGTTTCTTCATTATATCTTTGGCGCTGAATGACTTAATGTTAATTTACTTTTGTCCTGTGTTATGGGAACAACAATTAGCATTGAGATATGCCAAAATAATGCAGAAATCTGAAGTGGTGTCCTTGCGCCCCAGTTTTTCAGTTTTTGAATTACTGCCTACATTTGGCTTTAATTTGTTTAATCAGTGAGGACTTGATTACAGGTACTAATAGTTTATGTTAGATATCATGTATTCTCTGGCAATCTATTTACAGGTTCACCTGTTGATGTTTGGATCAGATAGGTGCTGTAATGAAATCGTTGTTACTGTATTCAAAGGAGAAAAGGATTTCCTTTAGACTCGAAGTCTTAATTGATCATAATTAAGACATGACTGCAGCAGTGGAGAACAAACAATAAGTTCCCCTCTCTATTAACATCAGAATACAGTTTCAGTGAATGGTTGTGACCACTAATTAAAAATGTCACTCAAAGGGAGGGAAACTTTATTTTCGTCGGAGTAAAGGCTTCCTTCCGTGGAATTGGCACCGCACTGCATTGTGCTTCTATTATTACAAGTAAGAAATACATGCTGGGGAATATCAGTAGAACTAAAAGTAGACCTGAAGCTGTTTTCAAAGAAAACTAAATAGATCCCTTCTTTTAGTACAAGCTGTGACTATACTGAGATGTGACAAAGGTGAACAGCATAGTAGAATATTGTTTAGGCGTAAATGATCATAATGTGTGAACTAAGAAAATGTGAACTACCTATGGCAAACATACAAAATATAAGTGCATTGACTCAACTTTTTTGTTCCCATTCAAGTAAATAGGACTTTTGGAGTATAGTGCTCTCTATCAACATTTAGACTTGTAATGTGCACACTCCAACATGCAGTACAGACCAAAAGTTTGGACACACCATCTCATTCAAAGAGTTTTCTTTATTTTCATGACTATGAAAATTGTAGATTCACTCTGAAGGCAACAAAACTATGAATTAACACATGTGGAATTATATGATTAACAAAAAAGTGTGAAACAACTGAAAATATGTCTTATATTCTAGGTTCCTCAAAGTAGCCACCTTTTGCGTTGATTACTGCTTTGCACATATTTTCAGTTGTTTCACACTTTTTTGTTAAATTATATAATTCCACATGTGTTAATTCATAGTTTTGATACCTTCAGAGTGAATCTACAATTTTCATAGTCATGAAAATAAAGAAAACTCTTTGAATGAGAAGGTGTGTACAAACTTTTGGTCTGTACTGCATGTTGGAGTGTGCACATTACAAGTCTTTTGGTCTGTACTGTAGGTACGGACTGGGGCTGAAATTCAGCCCTGGCATTTGAAATCACACAGGTCCATGTTGTCCCCGTCCCCAAGAACCAGATGGGATATATTACTAATATTACCCTGGATGGAGGAAAGCAAGATTTACTACCAGACCAATATTTCTAATGATACCCGTGGCCTGCCGGGGTAAGTGATGGAGTCAGCGACTTTGTGCTTAGTCACAAATCTTAACAGTATGGGTGTCTTGAGAACAACTATTCTGTTGTTAGCAACATAGCAGACAAGGCAACCCATGACCAGACAGGCCCTTCTGGCATTTGCCAGAATTGCCAGATGGCCAGTTAGGCCCTGCTCCAACACTATATTTAAATGGAAGGCATAGGACCCCTTTTATTTCGATCAGTGGGGGTCACAGCTATCTTCCTCTTGTCATTCATTGCTGATAGACTTTGTCCTGTTGCCATTTGTAAATGACTTAGTCTGGTTTCACACTTGCGTTTTTTTGCGCTGGATTTTAGCGCTAAAAAACGCATGCATTTTTTCCTATATTTTGCATGGGATGCGCTTATGTGCGCATACACATGCTTTTTTTGTGGTGTGCGCTCGGGCGCACAAAATGCATCCTGTTGCATTTTTTGGGCATCCGACTTGCCTCAAAAAAACGCATGCGCGCGCAATGCGTTTTTTTACAGCAAGACACCCATTATAAGTCTATAGGTGCGCATATGTGCGCATTGCCATGCTCATGTATGCGTTTTTTTGCGCATGCGTTTTTTTGTTGACCATTAGTTAGACAATGGAATTTAGGGGTTTGGGTTATAGTTATGGTTAGTTAAGGGGGTTTAGGGTTAAGGTTTGGGTTAGGGTTAGTATGGTTTGGTTAAGGGTTAGGGTTTAGGGTTAGTTAGGGTTTAGGGTTAGGGTTTGGGTAGGGTTTGGTTAAGGGTTAGGGTTGGGGTTAGTATGGTTTGGTTAAGGGTTAGGGTCAGGGTTAGGGTTAGGGTATGGGTTGATTAAGGGTTAGGGTCAGGGTTAGGGTCAGGGTTAGGGTTAGTAAAGTCATGGTTTGGGTTAGTGTGAGGGGCCAACTAATGTTGGAAAAAAACGCAAACACGGTAAAAATGCACTAAAAACGCATACAAACGCATTAAAACGCTGCGTTTTTTTCATGCATGCTCATAAAAATGCTTGAAAAAAACGCAGCATTTGTATGCATTTTTTCCATGCGTTTTTTTGTGGGAAAAACGCGCTGCAAAAAAAAGCAAGTGTGAAAGTAGCCTTATACTGATAAAATCATCATCTATTCTGCATTTGAGTCACCCCTCTATCCTCTATTGCCTAAATGTCAGCTTGCTTTTGCTTCCAATGTTAATGTTGCTTCCATATTCCTATGGTCGTCCTTTTGACTCTGTTCCTGGTCATGGTGCATGGTTTTCTCTTCAATTTCTGGTTTGACTACGTCTTTATTAATTGACATCAACTTCTGCTTGATCCTCAGGTCCTGTTACTGGTTGATTATCCTACCGTTCCATCATCTTGGCAACAACTTCAGAATATTCCAATTGCTGTCTCCAATCTACAGAGTGGTCTAATTATATGGATACACCTAAATAAAATGGGAATGGATGGTGACCCAGATCGGCGTGCTGAATTTGCAGAATGGGCAATACAAAAATTTGAACAGGACCATCAGTTTACACAGAACATTATTCAGTGATGAGGCAAACTTTTTTGGGTGGGCTATTTATATGGATACACCTAAATAAAATGGGAATGGTGAGTTTTCTTGCGTAGGGTTTCTTGCACTGAAATCTGCTGCAATGACCCAGGTACTGCGTTCACCAGACATCAACACAATTTCTATCCACTCCTCACCTGTTAACCTCTGCGACATGTCAATGGCAGTAAGCAAAGAGAAACCTGTAAATAACTCATGAAATAATAAAGTTACATTAAAACCAAGCACACCATTGTTTTTCTTGTGAAATTCTCAATAAGTTTGATGTGTCACATGACCCTCTTCCCATTGAAAAAAATAAAGGTGAATCCAAAATGGCCAGCTTCAAAATGGCCACCATGGTCACCACTCATCTTGAAAAGTTTCCCTCTCCCATATACTAATGTGCCACAAACAGGAAGTTGATATCACCAACCATTCCCATTTTATTTAGGTTTATCCATGTAAATGGCCCACCCTGTAGTGTCTGCACTGCTGCCACTTATCATAAACTTTAGGGGTCCACGATATGAGTCCCTTCCTTCAGCACCTCAAACTTCCCTTCAGTCCACACCTATTTGCGAGGGACAAGAGTTAATATTAGTGGTCCCTGAGACTTTGTACCCCAGTTTAGTACGTGACAGTCTGGTCATGGATATGTGCAAACAATGAAACCATTTTCAAGTCCTCTGTTAAAACTCCATTGCTTGTCCTACTTTAGGTCAAGTGCTGCTGTAACTTATCAACACCGACTCTTTATATCTGTCCATGAGATTTCTAAAGATTTAAATGTGATTTGGTTTGGAGTCCATCACAAAATTGAACAGGCATCGTCTAACTCCAAAAAGCTTGCTGATAAACTTGGGTTTGGCTGTTCATCAAGAACAAAGTGTTCTGCTTTTTTAATTGGGTTCATAGAATCATAGAATCGTAGAGTTGGAAGGGACCTCCTGGGCCATCTGGTCCAACCCCCTGCTCAAAGCAGGGTTCGCTAAATCATCCCAGTCAGATGTCTGTCCAGCCTCTGTTTGAAGACTTCCATTGAAGGAGAACTCACCACTTCTCGTGGCAGCTTGTTCCACTCATTGATCACTCTAACTGTCAAAAAGTTTTTTCTAATATCTAATCTGTGTCTCCTCCCATTCAGTTTCATCCCATTGCTTCTAGTCTTTCCTTGTGCAAATGAGAATAAAGTTGATCCTTATACAATGTGACAGCCCTTTAGATATTTGTAGACAGCTATTAAGTCTCCTCTCAGTCTTCTCTTTTGCAATCTAAACAATCCCAGATCCTGCAACCTTTCCTCATAAGACAGGGTTTGCAGACCGGTCACCATTTTGGTTGCTCTTTTCTGAACTTGCTGCAGTTTGTTGATGTCTTTTTTAAAATGTGGTGCCCAAAACTGGACACAATATTCCAGATGAGGTCTGACCAAAGAGGAGTAGAGGGAAATAATGACTTCACGTGATCTAGACTGTATGCTTCTGTTAATACATCCTAGAATTGCATTTGCCTTTTTTGCTGCTGCATCACACTGTTGACTCATATTCAGTCTGTGATCTATTAGTATATCCAAGTCTTTTTCACATGTGCTGTTGCTTAGGCCTATTCCTCCCATTCTGTATATGCTTTTTTCATTTTTATTGCCCAGATGTAGTACTTTGCATTTTTCCCTGTTAAAAACCATTCTGTTAGTTGCTGCCCACTTCTCCAGTTTATTTATATCTTTTTGAATCCTCTCTCTCTTTGCTAGTATTAGCTATCCCCCCTAGCTTTGTGTCATCAGCAAATTTAATCAGTTTATCCTCAATTCCTTCATCTAAATCATTGATAAAGATGTTAAACAATACAGGGCCCAGGACAGAGCCCTGTGATACCACACTTGAGACATTCTTCCAACTGGATGTGCAGCCATTTACGACCACTCTTTGGGTCCGATCACTAAGCCAGTTATGAATCCACCTAACAGTTGCCTTGCCCATTCCATACTTAGTCATTTTTTCAATAAGGATTGTATGAGATAATTTGTCAAATGCTTTGCTGAAGTCAAGATATACTATATCTACAGCATTTCCTTGATCCACCCAATCAGTGATTCCATCATAGAAGGAAATTAAGTTAGTCTGACATGACTTATTAGTTACAAACCCATGCTGACTCTGTTTAATCACTTCATTCTTATCCAGGTACTGACATACATGTTGTTTCATAATTTGTTCAAAGATCTTTCCTGGTATAGAAGTCAGACTCACTGGCCTATAGTTGCCTGGGTCCACCTTCTTCCCCTTTTTGAAGATAGGAACAACATTTGCTCTTCTCCAGTCTTCTGGGACTTCTCCTGTTCTCCAAGAATTTTCAAAGATTATGGAGAGGGGTTCAAAAATTTCTTCTGCTATCTCCTTCAGTACTCTGGGGTGTAATTCATCTGGACCTGGAGACTTGAATTCATTTAGGTTAGCTAAGTGTTTCCGCACTATCTTTCTGTATATAGATATCCTGGATTCTTCTATTCCCTTAATAGGACAGTGAAGAACAGTTGATGTTACATTTCCTTTCTGAGAGAAAACAGATGTAAAATAGGAATTTAAAAGTTCGGCCTTCTCAACATCCTGTCTTACCATTTCATCATTTTCATCCTGTAAAAATCCTATAGCATCTTTGACTTTTCTTTTACTTTTGACATATCCCCAAAATCTTTTATTATTGCTTTTGACATCTCTTGCAAGCCTCAATTCATTGTCAGCTTTAGATAATCTGATTTGTGCCCTGCAGGTTCTGCAGACAGCATTATATTCTTCTTTAGATATGCCTCCCTCTTTCCATTTTATAAAATTTTTTTTCTTCCTTTTTAGCAGGTGCTTAAGTTCTGTGTTCATCCATCCTGGCTTCCTTAAATGCATCCTATTCTTCACTCTTTTCGGAATTGGTAACAATTTTGCTTTGAGAATTTCATTTTTCAAGATTTCCCTTCCTTCCTGGACATTTTTGTCTTTAAGGATATCCATCCATTGGATCCCTCCAATTCTCTTTCTGAATTCCTTAAAATCTGCCTTTCTGAAATCTAACCTTGACGTCTGAGTCTTCACAGGTCTTCCTTCTCTAGTTATCCAAAATTCTAAAATAGCATGGTCGCTACCTCCTAGGGTCCCAGCCACTTTTACCTCCTCAACCATTTCCTCCCTGTTTATAAGGATTAGATCCAAGGTAGCAGTTCCCCTTGTTTTCTCCCCTACCTTTTGGAAGATAAAGTTGTCAGCAAGAGAGGATAAGAATTTCCTTGACCTGTTAGTTTTGCTTGAGAGAAATTCCCAACAAATGTCTGGATAGTTGAAATCTCCCATGACAACTATGTCATATTTTTTGGAGAACTTGGCCATTTGATGCATAAAGAGTTCATCCATATCTTCAGCTTGCACAGGCGGCCTGTAGTAAATGCCTACAATGGTGTCCTTTCCATTGTTCTGTCCTTGTATTCTTACCCAAACAGTTTCCACAGAACTCCCAGTCTCTGAAGCTTCAATCTCTGTGCAGATATACGCATTTCTAACATACAATGCGACACCTCCTCCTCGTTTATCAAGTCTGTTTCTTGCAAATAAGTTGTATCCTTCTAGTCTTGTATTCCAATCATGTGTATTGTCCCACCAAGTTTCAGTGATTCCAATGACATCATATTTCTTTTCCTGTGTAAGTAGTTCCAATTCTCCTTGTTTGTTGCCCATGCTTTGTGCATTAGTATAGAAACATTTTAGTTTATGATTGGTTTCTCTTTCTTCAATATTTTTATCAATTAGATTCTTTTGTCTTTGTTCTTCCTTTCCACTTCTAATAGCAGAGTTCTCAATAGCATTTGTCAGGTGTATGGCTTTTTCTGGTCTTTTGCTTCCCTTCCCATGTTGTTCTAGTTTAAAGCTCTCCTTACAAGTGTAGCAAGGCGACTTCCAAATACATGTTTTCCAGTCTTCGTGAGGTGCACCCCATGTCTAGCAAGTAGTCCATCGTAAAGGTAATTCACTCCGTGATCCATAAATCCAAATCGTTGCTGACGGAACCATCGATGTAGCCAGTTGTTCACCTGCAGAATCTTATTCCACCTCCTTGTTCCATGGCCATCCACTGGGAGGATGGAAGAGAAGACCACCTGCGCTCCCAGTTCTTTCACTTTCTTGTCTAAGTCTTCAAAGTCTCTGCAGATGGTTTCCAGGTCGTTTCTTGTGGTGTCATTTGTTCCCACATGTAGTAGCAGGAATTGGTAGTCATCTGTAGGTCTGAAGAGTCCTGATATCATGTCAGACACATCTTTAATTTTTGCACCTGGAAGACAGCACGTTCTCTTGAAGTTACATCCGGTCTGCAGATAGCGGCCTCTGTTCCTCTCAACAGGGAATCCCCCATGACCACCACTCTCCTTTTCTTCTTCACAACATTTTTCTTTCTCCATCCAGGAGGACTCTGAAGGCGTACAAGGTTGCTGTTTGTGGGCAAAGTCTTATCCTGATGTATTTCTTCATCGTTTTCCTGCGTGAGAGCCTGGTACTGGTTCCTGAGAATTATGGGTGCTGACTGCCTTCTGATCCTCCTGCTTCTCTGGGTCACATGTCTCCATTCCTCTGTTTCTTCAGGTGCACTTCGAATTTCTTCTCTTTCTGTAACATGAAGAGATAATTCTGCTCTGTCTAAGAACTCTTCACCTTCCTTAATGATCTTCAATGTAGCTAACCTCTCTTCGAGATTTTGCAACTTTTCCTCCAACAAGGACACAAGCTTGCATTTGTGGCATGTGAAGTTTGGCTTTTCCACTGGTAAGTCTGTGAACATGTAGCAAGAAATGCAGCTCACCAAATGGCTCCTGGCCTCTTCCATACTGAGATTTCTTAAAAACGATGAAAGATGAGCCAAAATTCGCACGCCGATTTCCTCTTTTCAGCTGCAACGGCCAAAACCCAGTGATCGTTGAGCTCGCGGAGCCTCTTCACTTATCCCAGAAGGCACTGGGAATATGCAAATGATCTCCTCAAGACTCTTCCCCTGGTTTTCTGATTTCCTCTTTTCAGCTGCAACGGCCAAAACCCAGTGATCGCTGAGCTCGCTGAGCTCGCGGAGACTCTTCACTTATCCCAGAAGGCACTGGGAATATGCAAATGATCTCCTCAAGACTCTTCCCCTGGTTTTTTGCTTTTCAAACAAAACTCAGCAACATATCATTATACAACTGTCACTTACATTCCAAATTTCGCGTTCTTTCAATCTTTACCATCTGCGTCCACTGACTGTTACACAAGCAGAAGAGGGCATTGTAAGAGCAATGTATGGTCCCTTTGCAGGCCAATAGGATATCATAATACACAATTCCACCTGCTTTGGAGGAAGAAGTGGGCCTCTTAACCTCTTGGTCCCCTGTATGACTGCACATATTGCTTCAAAGGTACAGTTGTGACAAAAAGTGTTTGCCCCCTTTCTGTTTTCCTATTCACAAAAGACCCCATAACAACATCCAAAGAATAGCTGGACTCACTTGCCTCAGTTAAGGTCAATGTTCATGACTCCACCATAAGAAAGATACTGGGCAAAAATTGCCTGCCTGGGAGAGTTCCAAAGCAAAAACCACTGCTGAGCAATAAGAACATAAAGACTCTTCTCAGTTTTGTCAGAAAACATCTTGCTGATCCCCAAGATCTTGGGAGAATACTCCATGGATTGACGAGACAAAAGTTGAACTTTTTGGAAGGTGTATGACCCATTACATCTGGCATAGAAGTAACACAGCATTTCAGAAAAGGAACACCATACCAACAGTAAAATATAGTGGTGGTAGTGTGATGGTCTGGGGCTGTTTTGTTGCTTCAGGACCTAGAAGACTTGCTGTGGTAAATAAAACCATGAATTTTGCTGTCTACAAAAAAATTGTGACAGAGAATGTCAAGTCATCTGTTTGTGACCTCAAGCTGAAGTGCACTTGGGTTATGGAGCAGGACAATGCTCAAAACCACAACAGCAAGACCACCTATGAATGGCTTAAGAACAGCAAAATTAAGACTTTGGAGTGGGCTAGTCAAAGTTCTGTCCTTAATCAGATTGAGATGGTGTGGCAGGACCTTGAAAAGGTGGTTCATGCTCGTAAACCCTCCAATGTGGCTGAATTACAACAATTCTGCAAAGATGAGTGGGCTAACATTTTTCCAGAGCATTGTGAAAGGCTGATTGCCAGTTATCTCAAATGTTTGATATCAGTTGTTGCTGCTAAGCTTGTCCTAACCAGTTATTAGGTTTAGGGGGCAATCACTTTTTCACATAGGGCCCTTTAGGCTTGGATTTCTTTTTCCCTTAATAATAAGACCTTTATTTAAAACTACATTTTGTGTTAACTAGTATTATCTTTGTCTAATATTTAAATGTGATTGGTGATCTAAAACATTTAAGTGTGACAACCATGCAAAAAAATAGCAAATCAGGAAGGGAGCACACACTTTTTCACACAACTGTATGTCCCCACCTGGACTGTTATATGTATAGTCATGAGGAGAGGTAACTCCCAAGGAATATGAATGCCCTGTTTAATGTGGAAATGTCATACTATAATTTATTGGTGAGACTATAAGAGTTAAGGGGGGACTGAAAAGTATCTTGCACTTGGCCAGGATTACAAGTGTGCTGTATGAAACAGCCATTGAGAGTGTAGCAGAATTGTATCTACTACACTGTAAAGGTACTGTCACACTTAGCGATGTACCAGCGATCCCAACCAGCGATATGACGCGGTCAGGATCGCTGGTACATTGCTAAGTGGTCGCTAGTGAGCTGCCACACAGGCAGATCTCACTAGCGACATCGCTGGGGACGGGGATCGCTACTTACCTGTCAGACGCGGTGATCCTGCGTCCTCCCGCCCGGCTCCACGCGGCGCTCGTCTTCACAGCAGGAAGCGCCGCAGGAAGCTGACGACGAGAAACAGTCCTGAACGTTCTCGTGCGATCAGCGATAACCAGCGGGGGAGCCGGTCGTAGGTAAGTATCACACACAGAGATATCGCTAGCAATATCGCTATAACGTCACTAGTTATAGCGATATTGCTAGCGATATCTCTTAGTGTGACTGGCCCTTAACTTTTAAACAAATGAAATAAAGCATGTTTGCAATGGTTGCTGGGAGCTGCAACTTTCTTTCTCATATGGTTTTGGACTGTATTATTTATATTTTCTGCTGTTTAGCACCTCTACAAGTATCCTCAAGTATGTGAAATATTGCCAGAAAGTGCCAGAAGAGTGCTTACTCACTATCTGATTTAAGAAAATCCTAGCTTTGCTCCTTCTTAAGTGTCCTAGACCACAAGGGATAATATCATTAAGGAATTTATTTTTTGACATATTGACATTTTTCTGCTTTGTTGCAGGAAACTGTTTTAGAAAAATTAAAGCAGTACAGGCAGCCATATTAGCTTTTCAGATATGTATGGAAATGCTCTGATTAAATAATATACAATTTTATGTTTTGGGTAGAAATACATCTCCAAGAACTTATTGACCTCTATCAATAAAGGAATCATGTTAGGATTGGAAATGAGAACTAGAACTTGGGAAAAAAGGATCTTGTGATTGGTCTACGTGATCAAGTGTCTGTGATTTAAAGGGGGTACTCCCTTCCCCAGAGGCCATCTCAATATGTTGTAGGTGTAATAATAATAATATTAGTAAATACCTCCAATTAGAAATGTAGTATAGTTTTTCTGATTCGCTATGTCTCTTTCCTTATGTGCAGGTGTAGTAGGGTTGGGGAAGTCGTCCTGAACCCCTAAACATGTTCCAATGTATAATGCATACATATATATATATATATAAAACGTTGATTTGTAATGTCGCTAAAATGTGTAAATAATGTTCCTATATATGTGTTTTATACAGGGAGAGTGCAGAATTAGTAACTGGCCACTAGATGGTGATATATTGGTGTACATAGTATAGTACAAGACTTCAGTAGTATAGATAGTTAATGTAGGAGGGGTCACATAGGCTAGAGGAAGGGATCTTCCTGGTTTTGTGGAGAAGGGCTGAGCACCCAAAGGGCTCAGACGGGCTTAAGTGCCCATATATAGAATAGATACCTCGTAACGTTCTGTTTAAAGAAAAGCCCAGCCTTCTCAGAGCAAGGAAAATAGCATCGTTACAGCTGCAGCAGTCACAGAAGTTAGAGCGACAGGAGTGAGTGTTAAAAGAGAAGTTACGGCAGAATGTGGCAGGTGATCGCATGGGCTGATGCCCTCAAAGCTGGGGCAAAACAGCTGAGGGAACCCCCGAAAGTGAAACATCTGACCAGGGAGGATGCTGTAAAGCCGTATACTACGATGGTACCCGGTCTTGAGCTATGTGACAGGGAGAAGAGTACAGGGAATTGTCACAGGGAAGTAGGGGGAAAACAGGAGACGTGAAACCAGGGCCCCTGAACTGCCCCTCAGGCTAAGGGGGTGCCCTGACTTTCCTTAACTTGGGGGTACACTTGATGGTAATGAGGTCCAAGTCCCCGACCTGTCCCTATCTCCTGTTTAGCCCTGAGCTAAACCCCCAACCCCCTCCCCAGGAGGTGAGACAGGGAATAAAGTGAACTGCACCAAAAACCAGTTAAAGGGTAATACAGACACCTCGGGGTTAAATAAACTGAAACACAAGACTTAGCTTGCTCTGCTGCAATGCTCCAGGACAGCAGAGTTAGCCACTTGAAAACAGGATATAACTGAAGCAACACAGAACTCTGTCAGCTCCTGAACTCTAGCTTGGTTAGTCTCCAAAGAGGAACAATATCCCCAAAAGTTAGCTGGTGCATCTGGTGAGCTTATGTAGGAAAGAGGGAGTGGTTTCCACCTGCATAAATAATTAATCACAATGCAGAAACACCAACGGCCACCGGGGGAAAAAACTCACCAGAAGACTAACTAAACATGCAGTAACACCAGCGGCCACCGGGGGGAAAAAATTAACCCCCAATGGCCAGAAAGGAAAAAAGTTTTAATATGAGAGTCCAGATCTGCCACAGATCCAAAAATGGATTGTGACAGGAAAGCTGAAGTGACGTATGATATGAAACCTGTTGTTAATGTTGTTAATGCTGTAATGGATCTGGAAGTGCTGAGAAGATATGAGATTAAAGTTTTGTGTTTTGAGTTGCACCTGGACTGTGTCTCTGTTTATTCAGAAGCAACCAGAGGTATCCCTGGGGACCAGAGTGGAGACCCTGATGGCACAGGGAGTGAGCAGGCAAGTATGTTGCCAGAAGAATGTAATTTTCATATAGAGGAAGGCCAGGGCATGCAAAGCCCGCTAGACTCAGCCTCAACTACTGTCCTGGCCAACTCCTACACAGGCATTGCAGGACCTTAGGTATTTATGGTTATGACCACTGACATAGTGACAGTTAGCTGGTTGCTAGTGGTCATACCCATGGATACTTAAGGTCTTGCAATGCTAGCACATGAGGAAAAAGACACAGTGAATCAGAAAAAACTATACTACATTTCTAATTGGAGATAATTGCTATTATTATCATTACACTTACAACATATTGGGATAGGATCTTGGAGATGGGAATACCCCTTTAAGTGATCTAGTAGCTTCTAGCAGCTACACTTGTACTTTGCTGTTTGGAGGACTACAAGTTCCAGATACTCTGAGCGAGGCTGCTGAGTGGAGTGGAGGCTGGATTTTATGTGCAGGGCTGCAGATCAGTGCATAGTTAAACACAATATCATAACTTAACACAAAGCATAGTTTAATGTTTTTCTTACTAGTTTCCTATTGTTTATCTGCTTTCATCTGTATTGTTTATCCCTATTTAGTATGTGCTCCATGGACAATATTACCTGGTGTGCATCTTGTTTGATGTATGACTGCCTTGTACAGCCATTTCAGGGTGAATATATCTACACTCGATGTCAGCATGTTTCATGTTTGGAAGCCAAGATAATGGATCTAAAAATGTGCAGCTGGCAACACTCTGGAGCATTGCAAACCTGTAGAGGAGTTTAGAGCTCACTGAGTATGTGCTGGCTGGGGCCAGTGATATGGAGGTGGGTGGAGGTGGGTAAGATCAGGACCCAGAAGTAGGTAGCTGGGTGACAATTACAAGAAGGGGTAGGGGGAAAAGTGGCAGGGAGCCCAGTCCTGATCTGGCATATCCTAGTAAATATGCCTGTTTGGCTGATATAAGCAATGCAAGCCCAGTACTGGGATCACTACAGCAGGACATTGCTCCTAGCAACCAGGAAAACGACTGCTGTAGAAAGAGGGAGGGAAATAGAAATACAGAAAAGGCCAGACAGATGCTGGAAGTAGAGGATTCTATAATTACTACAGAATGTTTTCTGCCAGGTGCTCAGGTTCAACATATTGTGGATTGGACAGACAGATTGCTGGGTGGGGCTGGCGAAAAGCCAGCAGTCATGATACGCAACGGTACCAAAGGCAAAGTTAGAGGGAGGTGAAGGTCCTTAAAAATTATTACAGAGAACTAGGAGAGAAGCTGATGGCAAGGACCTCCAAGGTGGTGTTTTCAGAAATACTGCCACTAGAAATAGCATCACCAGAAAGACAGTGGGAGCTTATGGAGAAAAATAAGTGGCTTAGAAATTGGTGCAGTAAGGAAAGATTTGGGATCATGGAGAGCTGTGCTGATCTCTCTTTTGGCTACAGGCTCTACAGTGGATACGGGCTGCACCTCAATGGAAAGAGAGCAGCTGTGCTTAGGGAAAAAATGGTAAACCGGATGGAGGAACTTTTAACCCCTTTCCGACATTGGGCGTAATAGTATGCCGATGTTGGACTCCCTCCCTTTGATGTGGGCTTTGGCACTGAACCCATATCTTTACCAGCACATGTCAGCTGTTTTGAACAGCTGACATGTGCCTCAAACAGCCGTGACTGTTAACCCGTTAAATGCTGCTGTCAATCTCTGACAGCGACATTTAACTGACACTTCTGGCAAGTGCGCCTGAAATCCCGCACATCGGTGACCCTGTCACATGACCGTGGGTCACCGAAGGGTTGGCATGACAGCCATAGGTCTCCAGCAGACCTCTATGGTTGTCACTGCTGGATTGCTATAAGCGCCGCCCAGTGGTTGGCTCTTATAGCAATGAGCAATTCTGCTACATGCAGGCGATCTGATCATCGCCTGTATGTAGCAGAGCCCATACGGATTATGGCAGCTTCTAGTCTCCCATGGAGACTATTGAAACATACCAAAAGTAAAAAAATTTTTTTTAAAAATATTACAAAAATTAAAAAATATAAAAGTTCACATCACCCCCCATTTGCTCTATTCAAAATAAAACAAACAAAAAAAATACACATATTTGGTATTGCCACGTTCAAAATCGCCCGATCTATCAATATGAAAAAAGAATTAACGCGATTGCTAAACGGCTTAAAGATAAAAATGTCAAACACCAGAATTACTTTTTTTGGTCACCGCAACATTGCATTTAAATGCAATAACGGGCGATCAAATGAACGTATCTGCACCAAAATGGTATCATTAAAAATGTCACCTCAGCAAGCGAAAATAAGCCCTCACCTAGCCCAAGATCGTGAAAAATGGAGACGCTATGGGTATCGGAAAATAGAGCAACTTTTTTAAACAAATTTTGGAATTTTTTTTCACCTATACATCATGTTTGGTGTCTATGAACTTGTAATGACCTGGAGAATCAAAATGGCAGTTTTGTTTTAAGCATTTAGTGAACATGGTAAAAAAACAACTATGGGATTGGACTTTTTTGCAATTTCATTGCACTTGGAAGTTGTTTCCTGTTTTTCAGTACACGATATGCTAAAAACAATGGTGTTGTAAAAAAGTACAACTCGTCCTGCAAAAAGCAAGCCCTTTCATGGCTATATTGACAAAAAAAGAAAAAAGTTATGGCTCTGGGAAGAAGGGGAGCAAAAAACAAAAATGAAAAAATGAAAATACCTCCAGGGGTTAAGGGGTTAAACTAGGATCTGAGGAGAGGGAGGGTAGATATGCTATAAATAGAGTAGACAGAGAGAGTGAGACAGTAGGGGTCAAAAAGGATTTAGTGGCTTTGGTACAAGTAAGGAACATAGGAAGGTGAGAAGGAGTTTACCAATAGCATTAAATGTCTGCTGGCAAATGCAAGAAGTCTTGTACACAAAATGAATGAATTGGAAACTCTTATATCAGTCACAGATTACGATGTGGTGGGCATCACAGAAACCTGGCTGGACGAAAGCTGTGACTAGAGAGTTACACTACATTTAGAAAGGACAGGAAATATAGAAAAGGTGAAGGGCTGTGGATTTTCATTAGATCCAATTTAAGACATATACTCAATGACGACAATGGGGGGAGCTGCGACAATGTGGAATCAGTGTGATTAAATATACATGGGGATGGCAATAATGTAAAGCTACTAATTGGAGTTTGCTACAAGTCTCCTAATACGTACAGCAGAACATGTATAGGATGAAATGCTGCAACAAATTAATAAGGCAGCAAATAATAATAGGGTCCTTATGGGAGATATTAACTATCCAGACATTCAATGGGACATTGTATCTTTTGGTTGTGCTAAAAAAAAACGGCTTCCTGCTGCTGCCAGTGGTCACGTGTATTGATACGTAAGAGAAATGAATATTCTAAATATTCATTTCTCTTAAGTATCGGCACACGTAAAAGCTGCAGCAGCAAGAAGCCAGCGGCTGACACTGCGTGATACTGAAGAGGAATGAATACTCACCGCTGTCTGCGATTAACAGTCCTGGTGAGTATTCTGGCAGCTGTGCTTTGCTTGTGTGCAGCGCATGACCTCCCTGCCATGTGCTGCCTACAAGCATTAAGCAGCTGCTGGCACCGGAGCAGGACACTGCGAGGGAGCGGAGGAAGGTAAGTGAAGGTTTGTTTTTTTAAAATATTTTCTGATGGGGCTATGCATATCAGGAATGGGATGGGGCCAATCATACCAGAATAAGGATAGGACCAATCATACCAGGAATGGGATAGGACCATGCATACCAGAATAAGGATGGGACCAATCATACCAGAATAAGGATGGGACAAATCATACCAGGACCAGGATGGGGCCAATCATACCAAAATAAGGATGGAATCAATCTTACCAGGAATGGGAAAGGACCATGCATACCAGGACTGAGATGGGGGCCAATCATACCAGGTTAAGGATAGGGTCCTGAATTCCAGGATAGCGATGGGGCCATGCATACTTGAACGAGATGGGGAACCTGCATAGCAGTATAGGGATGTGGGCAATCATTACTGCCAGGATAAGGATGAGGTAGACCATTCCTACCAGGATAGGGATGAGGGAGCCATACATACCAGGATGGGCATGAGGGCTTTGCATACCAGGATAGGGATGAGGGGCCATGTGTATCAGGATGGGGATGAGGGGACCATATTTGTCAGGATAGGTGATATTAAATACAGAATTGGCCACATTTTTTTTTCAGTTTTTTTTCCTAATTTCCTTCTCTAAAACCTAGGTGCGTCTTATGGTCCGGTGTGTCTTATGGTCCGGTGCGTCTTATAGTCCGAAAAAATACGGTATATGTTTTTCCATGTTAAATGCTTGACTGCTAACAAGATTGATGCTATCTCAATGATCATTTGAGAACTTCTTAATGTAAATTTATTGTCAAAAACTCTGACACATGACAGATTCAGTGATGCAGAGTGTCATAGCTAATTGTCCTTTTAGACTTAGACAAGAGAATCATGTATAAATTTTCCAATTTTGTGTTTTTTTTAGTCTCATGATGAAATGCATCAGTGGGACACAAAGGTATAAATATAACTCCCATATAATGTAAAATTGTAATTAAAATTATAAAATTAAGCAAAGCCTAAGAGCTACAGCATTTTATATTGGATAATTATTCAGCCCGTTCTTATACATGTCAACATACTACTTGCTTTGTCACATACCTGTCCCACAAACTGCACTAAAAAATGGCAGGGTGTATGCTGAAAATTAAAATATTATCCCCATAAAAATGTATATTTATGTAAAAACAAAAGTACACAAAAAAAGTTTATTTGGTAACATCATGTCCAGAACGACCTGATATATAAAACTGTCTCAATAGTTAACCCCTTCAGTGAAAAATAAATAAGTAAAAGAGCTGACAAAAAAACTATGGGTTTTCATCATTTCACATAAAAAATGGAATAAAGCAAGATCAAAAGGTCAAATGTAAATAAAAATCATGTAGTTGAAAATGTCATATTGTCCTGCTATAGGTCTCAGATATCGCTCTAATAGTACTAACCCAAAGAATGAAGCTGTCTTGTCACTTTTAACACATAATGAATGGCTTTGAACCCCCCTAAAAAACAAACAATATCTGAATTGCTGGTTTTGTTTATTATGCTTCCTAAAAATTGGAATAGAAAGCGATAAATGTGAACTTGTCCCTCAGAAAAAAGTTGTCTAATCACTTATATCGTATGGTGAACAGAGCAAAAACATATAAAATCAATTCTTTATTTGCTGTTGATTTGTTAATTCTGCCTCCCAAAGATTGTGGTAAGGTTAGGCTCACATTTATCCTGCCCTCTACGCTGAGTGCTTACGCTAGGGTTTCCATGTGAATATCAGAAATGCACCATTTAAACTGAACCCAAGTTGGAAGATTCCTTATAGTGAGGCAGATGGAGACACTATGGATGCCATTTGGCTTATAATCCAGTGGTGTCCCTCTTACTGTACAGCCACAAATGGGGTATTGCCACATTTAACAGAAATTGTGTTAGAAATTTTGATACCATTTTTACTTATTTCACCATGTGAAAATAGAAAATCTGTGGTTAAAACTATTTTCGTGGTAAAAATGTAATTATTATTTCTTGAAATTTTATGGTAAAAAAATTCTGTAGCACATCCGTGATTTCAATATGATCACTGCACCCTTAGATGAATTCATTGAGAGGTGTTACATAGATACATAGGTTGAAAAAAGAGCTAGGTCCATCAAGTTCAAGCTTTCTCCATCAATTGTAAAATTGTAAAATTGGATCATCTATGAGGAGTGGTTCATCAGTGAACATCATGGCACCTGTAAACAATAACATCAAAATCTGCACTACAAATATTGCACTCCTTTCCTTCTAAGCATTCCACTGTGCCTGAAAAGTATTACATGTAGGGTATTGCACAAGCAGCAGAAATTGCACAACAAAATTTGAGGTTAATTTTTTTCCTATTATAAAAATTTAAAATTTTGGGCTAAAACAACATTTTAGTGGTAAAAATGTAATTATTCTTTCTTCACCGCCCAATGGTTTAAAATTCTGTGGATTACATGTGATGTTAACAAAGTCATTACACCCCTAGATTAATTCAGTGGGGGTGTAGTTTGTAAAATGGGGTTACTTATGGGATTTTGCTGTTCTGACACCTCAGGGGCTCTGCTAATGTGACATGGCACCATCAAACCATTCCAGCAAAATCTGAAATCCAATATGACGCTTCAAATGTGACATGGCATCCATAATCTATCCCAGCCAAAATTAAGCTCCAGAATTCAACTAGCTCTCCTTCCCTTCCAAGACCTACTGTGTGCCCAAACAATAATTTTCTACCACATATGGAAAATCTGTGTACTCAGGAGAAATTGGACAATAAATTGTATAGTATATTTCCTCTTTTTACTCCTGTGAAAATGAAAAATTTGGAGCTAAAGCAACATTTTTGGGGAGAAATGTATTTTTCCTTTTTCACTACTCAATTTTATAAAATTCTGTGAAGCACCTGTGGGTTCAAGGTGCTTACCACATCTCTAAATAAATTTCTTGAGAGGTGTAGTTTTTAAAATGGGGTCAACTGTGGAGTTTTTCCACTTTTTATGCACATCAAAAGCTCTGCAAATGCAACATGGTGTCCGCTATCTATTTCAGCCAATTTTGCATTCCAAAAGTCAAATTGTGCTCTTTCCCTTCTGAGCCCTGCCATGTACACAAGCAGTTTTCCACCACATGAAATATCATTGTACTCAGGAGAAACTACACAAGAAATTGTATTGTACATATTCTCCTGTTACCTTTGTGAAATGCAAAAATAGGGGCTAAAGCAACATTTCTGTGGGGAAATTTTAAATTTTTATTTTCATTTTTTCCTTCCATATTTCTTTAATTCCTGTGAGGCACCTAAAGGGTTACTAAACTTTTTATTTGAGGTGTTTAGTTTTTAAAAGAGTGACGCTTTAAATGTGATGTGGTCCCTAAAAAAATTGGTTTTGTAAATTTTGTTTGAAAAATGAAAAATTGCGAATCAACTTTTAACCCTCATAACAAAAAATGTTTTAAAAATTATGCTGATGTAAAGTAGACATGTGGTAAATGATAAATATTAACTATTTTCTGTGTTATAACTGTTTAAGGATACTTTCACACCTGCGTTTTTTTGCTGCGTGTTTTTTTCACACACAAACGCATGAAAAAAACGCATCATGCATTTGTGTGCATTTTTTT
Organism: Dendrobates tinctorius; assembly: GCF_039654945.1. Taxonomy (NCBI): domain Eukaryota; kingdom Metazoa; phylum Chordata; class Amphibia; order Anura; family Dendrobatidae; genus Dendrobates; species Dendrobates tinctorius. The sequence continues at coordinate 7,431,964 of NW_027361907.1, read as the reverse complement.
GCTGTTTTTTGTGCATTTTTTTAAAAAACAGCATGCGTTTTTTGGCGCATACGTGTGCATTACAATGTGCACGTATGCGCACCCATAGACTTTAATGGGTGTTTTGCTGTAAAAAAACGCATTACGTGCGCATGCGTTTTTTTGGGGCAAGTCAGACGCACAAAAAATGCAACAGGATGCATTTTGTGCGCCCGAGCACACACTGCAAAAAAACGCATGCGCGTACAAACGCGTACGTGCGCATATGTATGCACTCATATGCGCACCCATGTTAAAGTATAGGGAAAAAGCGCATGCTTTTTTTGCGCTAAAAAGCAGCGCAAAAAAACGCAAGTGTGAAACCAGCCTTAAGGGCATGAATTGTCAAAGTTTGAAAATTGCTAAATTTTCTAATTTTTTGTCAATTTTTTGCTATTTTCATACATTCAGCATTCCAGAGTTGTAATACCTCAAAAATTGGTTCTGGTCAGAATTGTAAAATTTGGTCTGGTCAGGAAGGTGAAAACAGGCTTTGGAGTGAAGGGATTAATATTGAACAGAAATAAGTCTGTTTACTCACTGCTATTGTTAAAGGGAATCTGTCATCACATTTTACTTATCTGAACTATTAATATACGCACACAGATTATAGAATGCTGTAAAAAGTCATCCCTGTATGTCTCATATCAGCTGTCTTGTTGTTTTTGAATAATCTTTTATCACTTTATGCAAATGCGCTCTTCCTGGCTATGGGTAGAATGCTGCCTGAAAGACAACTCTGCCTCCAGAGCTTATTTTACATGACAGGGGAGTTACCAGTGTGATATGTAATAGCTGCTCTCTGCTCTCCTGATATCACTGCAGAGCTGTGTATGGTTATAGCTGACACATCTGCAGGTTCCTCTCACTGCTTCAGCTTCCTGCTCACAGGCTGACAGGGCTGCAATATTGTTGCAATTCAGTAGAGCTCAGAGAGAAGCAGAAAATGTGTTTGCAAGAAGACAAATTTCATTTCTCCTGTTCTGTGCTTGTTACTTGTCATACATTGGTAACTCCCATTCATGTAAAGTAAGCGCTGGAGGCAGAGTAATCTTTCAGACAACATCCTCCCCATAGACTGGAAGAGCTCATTTACATGATAAAGTGATAAAAGATGATTTCTCAACAAAAAGGTACGGTATGTTATATGAGACATATAAGTAGGACTTTTTTCAGTATTCTATAACTTGTATGACCATGTTAACCCCTTTACCACCAAGGGTGGTTTGCACGTTCATGACCGGGCCAATTTTTACAATTCTGACCACTGTCCCTTTATACGGTAATAACTCCGAAACGCTTCCATGGATCCCACTGATTCTGACATTGTTTTCTCGTGACATATTGTACTTCATGTTAGTGGTAAAATTTCATTCAAATAACTTGCATTTATTTGTGAAAAAAATGGAAATTTGGCAAAAATATTGATATTTTGCAATTTTCCAACTTTGAATTTTTATACCTTAAATCGCAGAGATATGGCACACAAAAACTTAATAAGTAACATTTCACATATGTTTGCATCAGCACAATTTTGGAATCAAAATTTTTTTTGTTAGGAAGTTATAAGGGTTAAAAGTAGACCAGCGATTTCTCATTTTTACAACACCATTTTATTTTTACAGACCACATAGCATTTGAAGTCACTTTGAGGGGTCTATATGAACATTTAACTTTTTTTCACAAAAAAATTACTTCAGGTCCAATTTTTTTTATTTTACCAAGGGTAACAGGAGAAATTGGACTGCAAAGTTATTGTGCAATTTCTCCTGAGTATGCTGATACCTGATAAGTGGGGGGGACCACTGTTTCGGCTCATGGCAGAGCTCAGAAGGGAAGGAGCGCCGTTTGACTTTTTCAGTGCAAAATTGGCTGGAATTCAGATCGGATGCCATGTCACGTTTGGAGAGCCCCTGATGTGCCTAAACAGTAGAAACCCCCCCACAAGTGACCAGCTTTTGGAAACTAGATCCCCCAAGGAACTTATCTAGATATGTGGTGAGAACTTTGAACCCACAAGGGCTTCACAGAAGTTTATAACGTACAGCTGTACAATTAAAAAAATTATATTTTTTCCACAGAAATGATCTCTTCACCCCCAATTTTTATTTTCCCAAGGGTAACAGGACCCTAAAAGTTATTGTGCAATTTGTCCTGAGTATGCTGATACCCCATATGTGGGGGTAAACCACTATTTGGGCGCATGGCAGAGCTCGGAAGGGAAGCAGCGCCATTTGACTTTTATGGCTGGAATTAAGATCGGACGCCAAGTCACGTTTGGAAAGCCCCTGATGTGCCAAAACAATAGAAACCCCCCACATATGACACCAATTTGGAAACTAGACCCCCCAAGGAACTTATCTAGATGTGTGGTGAGAACTTTGAACCTCCCAGGGCTTCACAGAAGTTTATAACGTACTGTCGTAAAATTAAAAAATCACATTTTTTCCACAAAAATGATCTTTTCACCCCCAATTTTTATTTTCCCAAGGGTAGCAGGACCATAAAAGCTATTGTGCAATTTGTCCTGAGTACAAAGGTACCCCACATGTGGGGGTAAACCACTATTTGGGTGCATGGCAGAGCTCAGAAGGGAAGCAGCGCCATTTGACTTTTTGGCTGGAATTGGGATTGGACGCCATGCCGCATTTGGAAAGCCCCTGATGTGCCTAAACATTGGAAACACCCACAAATGACACCATTTTGGAAACTAGACCCCCCAAAGAACTTATCTAGATGTGTGGTGAGCATTTTGAACCCCCAAGGGCTTCACAGAAGTTTATAACGCGTGAAAATAAAAACATCATATTTTTTCCCCAAACATGATCTTTTAGTCCCCAATTTTTTTATTTTCCCAAGGGTAACAGGAGAAATTAGACCCTAAAAGTTGTTTTGCAATTTGTCCTGAGTAGGCTGATACCCCATATGTGGGGGTAAAACACTTTGGGCGCATAGCAGAGCTTGGAAGGGAAGGAGCACTGTTTGACTTTGTCAACGCAGAATTGGCTGGAATTGAGATCAGATGCCATGTTGCATTTGGAGAGCACCTGATGTGCCCAAACAGTGGAAACCCCCCAATTCTAACTCCAACCCTAACCCCAATACAACCCTAACCCTAATCTCAGCCATAATCTCAGCCCTAACCCTAGCCTTAACCCTAACCCTAGCCATAACCCTATCCCTAGCCCTAATCCTAACCCTAATGGGAAAATGGAAATAAATACATTTTTTTTATTTTATTATTTTTCCCTAACTAAGGGGGTGATAAAGGGGGGTTTGCTTTACTATTTATGGTGGGTTTTTATGTTTGGCAGCTGTCATACGCTAAAAGACGCTTTTTATTGTAAAAATAGTTTTTGCATCACCACATTTTGAGAGCTATAATTTTTCCCATATTTTGACCCACCGAGTTATGTGAGGTCTTATTTTTGCGGGACGAGTTGACGTTGTTATTGGTACAATTTTCGGGCATGTGACTTTTTTTTATTGCTTTTTACTCCAATTTTTGGGACGCAGAATGAACAAAAACCAGCATTTCAAGAATTTCTTTTGGGGGGTGCGTTTACACTGTTCCGCGTGTGGTAAAATTGATAAGGCGGTTTTATTCTTCGGGTCAGTACGATTACAGCAATACATAATTTATGTCTTTTTTTATGTTTTGACGCTTTTATGCAATAAAAACAATTTTATATAAAAAATAATTATTTTTGCATCACTTTATTCTGCGAGCTATAACTTTTTTATTTTTTCACTGATGATGCTGTATGGCAGCTTGTTTTTTGCGGGACAAGATGACGTTTTCAGCGGTACCATGGTTATTTATATATGTCTTTTTGATCGTGCGTTATTGCACTTTTTGTTCGGCAGTATGATAATAAAGCATTATTTTTTGCTTTGTTTTATATTTTTATTTTTTAAGGGGTTCACTAAAGGGGTTAAATAATAGGACAGTTTTATAGGGCGGGTCGTTACGGACGTGGAGATACTAAATATGTGTACTTTTATTGTTTTGTTTTTTTTATTTCCAAAAAATGAATTTATTAGGGAATATTTTTTAAATTTATTTAGCGATTTTTTATAAATTATTTTTACACTTTTTTTTAACTTTAGTACAATGTCTCAGGGGGACATAACTGTCATGTGACAGATCGCTGATCTGTCACATCACAGATCGCTGTGACAGATCAGGCAGTGCTGCAGGCTTCCTCATGCTGGCGCTTTGCAGGCATGAGGAAGCTGCCTCCCTGCAGGCCCCCGAAGGTCCCCGCCGCCATTTTGGATCCGGGGACCTGCAGGGAAGGAGGCCCCCACATTGCGCTGCTGCGGGGGTCTCAGGGAAGCACGGAGGGAGCCCCCTTCCTCCCGAAACTTACCTAAACCCCGGTACACTGCAATCGCATTTGATCGCAGTGTGCCAGGGGTTAACGTGTCGGGGCGGTCCGTGACCACCCCTGACACATAGTGCCGAGTGTCAGCTGTGATAATCAGCTGACACCCAGCCGCGATCAGCGGCGCTCACCACGTGAGCGCCGCTGATCGCTATGACGTACTATACCGTCTATGGGCATAGGGGCCTGGGTCCCATGGACAGGATAGTATGTCAGATGTCAGAAAGGGGATAATAGTTTAGCTAGGTCAAATGTGGTGATTCTCTTTAGCCCCTTAACCGCCGGAGGTATTTTCGTTTTTGCGTTTTCGTTTTTGCTCCTTTTCTTCCCAGAGCCATAACTTTTTTATTTTTCCATCAATATGGCGGGTGAGGACTTGTTTTTTGCGGGACGAGTTGTACTTTTGAACCGCACCATTGGTTTTACCATGTTGTGTATGGAAGAAAAATTCCAAGTGCGGTGAAATTGCAAAAAAAAGTGCAATCCCACACTTGTTTTTTGTTTGGCTTTTTGACTAGGTTCACTAAATGCTAAAACTGACCTGCCATTATGATTCGCCAGGTCATTACAAGTTCATATACACCAAACATGTCTAGGTTCTTTTTTATCTAAGAGGTGAAAAAAAATTCCAAACTTTGCTAAAAATAAATTTGCACCATTTTCTGATACTCGTAGCATCTGTTTTTCATGATCTTAGGTTGGTTGAGTCTTGATTTTTGCATGCTGAGCTGACATTATTAATGATACAATTTTGATGCAGATACGACCTTTTAATCGCAAATTATTGCATTTTAATGCAATGTCGTGGCGGCCAAAAAAACATAATTCTGGCGTTTTAGCTTTTTTTCTTGCTATGCCGTTTAGCGATCAGGTTAATCCTTTTTTTATATTGATAGATCGGGTGATTCTGAATGCGGCGATACCAAATATGTGTTTGATTTTTTTATTGTTTTATTTTGAATGGGGTGAAAGGGGGGTGATTTGAACTTTTATATTTTATTAATATTTTTAAAAACATTTTCTTTTACTTTTGGCATGCTTCAATAGTCTTCATGGGAGACTAGAAGCTGCCATAACCCAATCAGTTCTGCTATATAGAGGCGATGATCAGTTCACCTCTATGTAGTAGAATTACTCACTTGTTCTGAGTGCTGACCACTGGGTGATGCTCACAGCAAGCTGATAGTGACAACCATAGAGCTCTCCAGGAGACCTCTGGTTGTCATGCCAACACACCTGTGACCCACGATCACATGACGCGGGTCACCAGTGGGTGGATTTCTGGTGCGCTTGCTGGAAGTGTGAGTTAAATGACGCTGTCAGCGTTTGACAGTGGCATTTAACAGGTTAATAGCCACAGGTGGATCGCAATTCCACTCGCGGCTATTGCGGGCACATGTCAGGTGTTCAAAACAGCTGACATGTCGCTGGAAAGATGTGGGCTCATCGCCAGAGCCAGAGCCCACATCAAAGGGAGGGAGTCGAACATAGGCGTACTATTACACCCGATGTCGGAAAGGGGTTAATATATGTTACAATAAGGTTATTGTACCATGTATTCTTACCACTAGCAGCTAATCAATACCATATAATTTAATGCATTTTATAAAGTTTATAAATCATACTAGATTATGGCCCGATGCTATCGCATCGGGAGGATGCGATAGCATCACACCTCTTGCCATGTTAACCCTCAACACACACACTCCTCTCACCTTTCACCATCTCCACGCACTCTTTCACTCCACATACGACCCCTTCTCTCACTCCGTCTCTCATACTCACGCCGTCATCGCCGCTGCTCCACGATCCCCGACATCTTCCGCCGGCGCCATCCTGGATCCAGACGTTGTCCACGCCGGCGACATGTTCTTGCGGCGACGCCATCTTGAGTATCGTGAAATCCCGCGATACTCAAGATGGTGTCGCCGGAAGAACATGTGAGTTTTCGCCGCTGCCATTTTGGATCCCGACGTCATCCTTGCCGGGGCGACATGTTCTTGCGGCGACGCCATCTTGACTATCGCGGGATTTCGCCGATCCAAAATGGCGTCGCCGCAAGAACATGTCGCGGTGTGGAGGATGTCTGGATCCAGGATGGCGCCGGCGGAAGAAGATGTTGGGGATCGTGGATCAGCGGCGATGACGGCGTGAGTATGAGAGACGGAGTGAGAGAAAGGGTCGTATGTGAAGTGAAAGAGTGAGTGGACGTGAGTGGAGATGGTGAAAGGTGAGTGGAGTGTGTGTGTTGAGGGTTAACATGGAAAGAGGTGTGCGGTGACGTCACCGGTTACAACTGGACGGAAGTTGTTACAACCAGAAGCTGCTTAGGGCATTTATTATTACAGATGCTCCTACTATTCAGTACTTGTATATCATCAGCTCCGTGCTAAAACTATGATGTCCTCAAATCACACCCATATACAATATATGATACTCCCATAGCCCCTGCACAGTATGATGCTCCAACAGACCCTCAATACAATACAATGCCCCAAAAAAGTATAATGCCCCTATAAACTCACAACACAGTATGATGACTCAACAGCACCCCATCAATGTTAGGAGTGGAAGAAGGCACTAAATAAAAATATAATTAAAGTGCCTTCGCCACTCGGGGTCCACCGTGCAGAAGCTGGAAAAACCGCAGCTGAGTGAAGGCAGAGCAATCTGGTGGCAGTGTGCAAAGGGTTAAACTGCACCCAATTACAATAAGCAAACTCTGTTACAATCACAGAGGCTGCAAGCAAAAACCAAACACAGAAACGCTGAGTCTGTTTAAGGTCACAGACTCTCAGCGATGCACAGGCGGTATTTATGGTCACAAGAGTAGCCTTAGACAGCAGGACTACTCCGTCTAGACCTACCGTAAAGACAAGTGTGCGTGGCGTCGCAACTGCGAACGACCGGCAGGACTGCAATGGCAGTGCGGCGATAATTGCGCCGCTGGCCAAACGCCGCTCTCACGCTGGCGCAATGCAGACGCTAAGCTGCTGAGATAGATGGAGCAAATGCGTGCTGGCGCTAGTGCTGCTACTGGCAGAACTCAAACACTCACACAGACGTAGTATCAGAGGAGTGGGGGTTTCAAATGAGTCATTCACCAGTCCAAGCATCCATCAACAATCATACAGCAGCAAGTATGAATATACTAGCGCATGGCGGAACAGCCATGTGCGCTTTTTATACCGAATGGGACCTTCCGGAAATCTCCAAGGCTCCAGGAAGAGCCAGTGGGATTTGACACAGGACCTGAGCAAAAGACTCCCAAACTCCAATGGGAGTTTGTCCCATGAGCATGCTCAGATGAGGGAACAAAGGACTTAGCCTCTGGAGAGAGTTGCCGCAGGGCAATCTCCTCTGCAATCTCCTCTGCAGCAGGAAAAGCGCAGGAGACTGCAGAATGTGAGGAGCTAGATTTCAGCAAAGGAGAGGCAGAAATCTGACTCCTAACATTACCCCCCTCCTAGGGCCCCCTCCTCCCTGAGCCCTCCGGACCATCAATCTGTGCCCTGTTGTGGCATAGGGCACAAACTCGTCCGATGGCGAGCTTGATGTACTGGTAGGTGAGACAGTAAACCGGGACACCTGGACGGCATCAGTGGAGGCAAGGTCACCAGGTTTCAGAAGAGACACCTGGGAAATGGCGGGAGCGGCCGATTCAACAGAGCGTCGCCGTGAGTCAGCGGCCGTCCCCACCCTCTGCCTGGAAGGCTATTCTGAGCACATGAGGTGCATGCCTGAATAAATCTTTTGATGTCCCGAGCCCTGTGCGGCCACCAATGCGCACTGGCCAATAGCTTCGTGGTTTGCATATAGCCCTGATGGTTGTGTGCATTGGACGCGTGTGCCCAGGTGAGAACCTGAGTCCTAAGATGAGGAGGGACAAAGGTCTCGATGACCGGTTCAGATTCCGAGCATTGCGGGGAGCTGGTTTCCTGAGAAGCAGCACACACATGGTAACAACCGCAAAAGGACTCTTGGGTCGGACCTGTATCAAAACCGGTGCGAGACACCTCCATGGGCTCTGGGGGTAGAACCTCTGGCTCAGGCAGCTCAAGAGGTTAAAAAAATTTGGGAGCCGAGCTAGCTCTCCGCTTGGAGTGAGCCCGCTCCATACCTCGCTCTGAAAAACGAAGGTCGATATGCGAGGAGACAGAAATTAGTTCCTCCTGGCTGGTGGGGACCTCTCTAGTTGAGAGAGCATCCTTGACATGCTCTGCTAGCCCATGCCTAAAAACAGGGATAAGGGCTTTGTCGGACCACTCCAGCTCAGACGCCAGTGTCCGAAAACGGACGGCATTCTGGCTAACTGAGACCCCTGAGTCAGTGCGAGTAACTGCAGAGACGTGTCATGCGTGACCCGTGGGCCGAGGAAGACCTGCTTGATGGCCATTAACAGGTGCCCTGTGGTCCGTATCTCAGGATCACCGCGCTCCCACAAAGGCGTAGCCTATTCCAGAGCCTTGCCCGACAGTAGCGATATAACAAATGCCACCTTGGCCCGTTCTGTGGGGAATTGCGCAGCCAGCAACTCCAGGTGGATTGAGCATTGGCTGATGAAACCCCTACAAGAGGCGCCATCCCCGGAGAACTTATCGGGTAACGGGAGGCGGGTGACTGTTGGTGCAAGGGTGGACACGGACATATGGCCTACCACATCAGTTAGAGCCTGTACAGCAGCATCCATAGCCTGTGCAGCGGCGAGAGCCTTCTCAAGGGTGAGTAACCGGTTCTCAAGCTGCTGTATGCACTGCATAAGTTGCTGCTGATCTGCCATCACTAGCCAGACCCTGGCGCTAGTATAATGTTAGGAGTGGCGGAAGGCACTAAATAAAAATATAATTAAAGTGCCTTCGCCACTCGGGGTCCACCGTGCAGAAGCTGGAAAAACCGCAGCTGAGTGAAGGCAGAGCAATCTGGTGGCAGTGTGCAAAGGGTTAAACTGCACCCAATTACAATTAGCAAACTCTGTTACAATCACAGAGGCTGCAAGCAAAAACCAAACACAGAAACGCTGTCTGTTTAAGGTCACAGACTCTCAGCGATGCACACGTGGTATTTATGGTCACAGGAGTAGCCTTAGACAGCAGGACTACTCCGTCTAGACCTACCGTAAAGACAAGTGTGCGTGGCGTCGCAACTGCGAACGACCGGCAGGACTGCAATGGCAGTGCGGCGATAATTGCGCCGCTGGCAAAACGCCGCTCTCACGCTGGCGCAATGCAGACGCTAAGCTGCTGAGATAGATTGAGCAAATGCATGCTGGCGCTAGCGCAGCTACTGGCAGAGCTCAAACACTCACACAGACGTAGTATCAGAGGAATGGGGGTTTCAAATGAGTCATTCACCAGTCCAAGCATCCATCAACAAACATACAGCAGCAAGTATGAATATACTAGTGCATGGCGGAACAGCCATGTGCGCTTTTTATACCGAACGGGACCTTCCGGAAATCTCCAAGGCTCCAGGAAGAGCCAATGGGATTCGACACAGGACCTGAGTTCCTGACTCCCAAACTCCAATGGGAGTTCGTCCCATGAGCATGCTCAGATGAGGGAACAAAGGACTTAGCCTCTGGAGAGAGTTGCCGCAGGGCAATCTTCTCTGCAATCTCCTCTGCAGCAGGAAAAGCGCAGGAGGCTGCAGAATGTGAGGACCTAGATTTCAGCAAAGGAGAGGCAGAAATCTGACTCCTAACAATCATATTATGATGACTCACAGCTCCCAACACTGTATGATGATATTCCTACAGCTCCCCAAACACATTATTATAACCAACCACAAATGGTGTCATAAGCATCACAGCCCCACTTCATCCAGTATGATAGACCTCACAGCACCCCACATACAATAAGAAATTCACAGGAAAAATTGTAATTAATTTATCTGGGAGCATGGTCATAGAGAAAATATCCTGATCCTCTAGCAATAATTACAATATGAATGTAATGTGGAAGAAAATGCTATTCAATTGCCAAATCAAAAAAATTAAAAAAAGGAGTGTTGACTTCAATATATGATCACTATCAAAATTTTATTAATTAGCAACATCTTAAATATACACAATAATCATGCATATTAGAAAGGAGGTGAACATAAAGAGATTATATTTCACCCTGGGAATGACAATCAAAATTACATGATGGAAAATATTTATGCACCAGAGAGTTCAAGATACAAATGCCATTATTCTCCTGTCCTTGAATCCCTATATATTCATTATCTGAATGACTACCAGTGCATCAAAAGTGCATGTGCATGTAAACAATAATTAGAAAAGCTTACTCATCATAAAGTGCAAGTGCAGACTCCCAGGGGACAGCCCCGACGCACGATTCATGTTCTCTTCTTCAGAGAGGTATACACAAGACATAATTACATAAAAAGAAGGTCAGAACTCTGACATATTTAATTAGAATCAATAATTTTTTTTACACGTAGATACATCACTTCAGAAAGAAATATATATACATCCATACAAATAGTAAATTTCCAATAAATTCAAGTATAATCAATTATGACTGTTGTATATAAGCTATGTCCATTTCCTCAAATGGAAAAAACCTTGCTGTACACTGGATTATTGCAGAAATTCAAGCATAATCAATTGCGACTGCAACGCATGAACTATAACCATTTCATAAAGTTTCAGCTCTTCACGAGCCTTGATCACATCTAGTCACTAACATAAAAATAAGCTTCAATCAATATTGATCCATCAATAAAATATTTCACACATATATGATGTGTGAGCTGAATATCAGTCTCCATAAATGGGACATACATAAGGTATAAACAGATATAGTCTGATAATCGTTGGCACATGACACATACATGAGAAAAACTAAATTTTAAAGAACAAAATCAAATAAATAGTCTGGGGAAGGCATGTATAACCTATGACCTGGTCAAATGTAAAGAGGTACTCACCAGTGACCCATAGGAAAAAAGAGATCTAGGAATGATAGTACAAGGACATTCAGGTAGAGAGCACCTGTGTGGGAAGTATGACAGCTGGATTTTCTGGTAATTGGGTACCCAGAATGGGATCGGTTTTCAACAACGGCCAATGCTTATGAAGAATATTCGGAATATTCTTCCATTGGCACCCCACACACAGTATCATTCCTTACAGCCCCCATACACTGTATGATGATCCTCACAGCCCTCACAAATATAATCTCCCACGGCTCCCACACACAGCCTCCCAACACAGCCCTCCACACAGAGTGATGACCCCCACAGCCACCCATATGTTACAATGACTTTCATATCCCCCAACAGACCATATGCAGGCGCTTCTCACAAAACTAGAATATCATCAAAAAGTTAATTTAAGTTGTTCAATACAAAAAAGTGAAACTCATATATGATATAGAGTCAATGCAAACAGAGTGATCTATTTCAACTGTTTATTTCTGTTAATGGTGATGATTATTACTTATAGCCTATGTAAACCCAAAAGTCATTATCTCAGTAAATTAGAATAATTTACAAAAAACACCTGTAAAGGCTTCCTAAGCATTTAAAAAGGTCCCTTAGTCTGCTTCAGTAGGTTCCACAATCATGGGGAAGTGTTGTGAGTTCATTTTTCCCTTCACCATTGAGGTCTGATGAACTCCCTCCTCTAGTGAAGGAAGGTAGTGAGACTGATTACCAAACACCTGGGCAGCTAGATGATGACTGGGTGGCTGGAATTGAGGACTGGATATAAGGCTGCCAACGCCCTTCTTCCTGGCTGGTGATTTTCCTGCTGGATTCTTGGAGACCAGTCTGATTCCTGTGTCTCAAAGCTAAGTTTTTCTGCTCTGCTTTGTACTCTTCAGTTTTGTTTTTGTTTTGCCTTGTTTTTTGGGAGTTCTGCTATCCCTGGCCAGGGGTGAACTGAATTCCATTTTTGTCTCTGATCTGTTGATCTTTTGCTCTGTCTTCAGAATATACCTGAGTGCTGATATAGTCTTTTGAAGCCTAGCGACTTCAGGGCCTGTTTTTCCTATCAGTCGGTTGGCTCATTTTGATAGGGTTTTTGCGGATGGCAGACAGCAGCTTTCCTATCCAGTCCTAAGTAGTTAGCTTGGGCCCCATCATTTGCTCAACCTATCTTTCTATCTGTGTTAGTGTTTTCATCTTGCTTCACCGTTATTATATGTTGGGGGCTGCCTTTTGCTTTGGGGTCTGCTCTGGGGCAGTTTAGTTTTTCCCTTTCTGTCTTTAGGCTGTGTAGTTCTCCGGCTGTGATCGAGGGGTCTAGGGCACCGTAGGAACCCCCCACGGCTACTGCTAGTTGTTGTGGATAGGTTCAGGGGTCTGCAATCCGATAGCTGCCAACCTCTCTGGTTTTTCTGGACTTAGCTGGTATTTTGTTTTTTCCTCCTTCGGTGACTCATCATAACAGACAAGACTGCTGACTTGACAGATGTCCAGAAGGCAGTCATTGACACATTCCACAAGGAGGGTAAGCCACAAAAGGTCATTGCTAAAGAAACTGGCTGTTCACAGAGTGCTATATCCAAGCATATTAATGGAAAGTTGAGCGGAAGGAAAAAGTGTGGTAGAAAAAGTTGCACAAGCAACCGGGATAACTGCAGCCTTGAAAGGATTGTTAAGAAAAGACCAATCAAAAATTTGAGGGAGATTCACAAGGAGTGGACTGCTGCTGGAGTCATTGCTTCAAGAGTCACTACACACAGATGTATCCAGGACATAGGCTACAAGTGTCGCATTCATTGTGTCAAGCCATTCATGACCAATAGACACCGCCAGAAGCATCTTACCTGGGCCAAGGAGGAAGTGAACTGGACTATTGCAGATTGGTCCAAGGTGTTGTTTTCAGATTAAAGTAAATTTTGCATTTAATTTGGAAATCAATGTCCCAGAGTCGGGAGGAAGACTGGAGAGGCAAATAATCCAAGCTGCTTGAGATCTAGTGTGAAGTATCCACAATCAGTGACGTTTTGGTTAGCCATGTCATCTGCTGGTGTAGGTCCACTGTGTTTTATCAAGACCAAAGGCAGTGCAGCCATCTACCAGGAAATTTTAGAGCACTTCATGCTTCTCTCTGCCGACAAGCTTTTTGGAAATGGAAATATCATTTTCAAGAAAGACTTGGCACCTGTCCACACTGTCAAAAGTACTAATACCTGGTTTAAAAAAACAGTATCACTGTGATTGATTGGCCAGCAAACTCGCCTGACCTTAACCCCATAGAGAATCTATGGGGTATTGTTAAGAGGAAGATGAGAGACAATAGAACCAAAAATGCAGACGAGCTGAAGGCTGCTATCAAAGCAACCTGGGCATCCATAATACCTCAGCAGTGCCATAGAATGAGCGCCTCCTTGCCACGCTGCATTGATGTAGTACCGTATTTTCCGGATTATAAGATGACTGGGCGTATAAGACGACCCCCAACTTTTCCAGTTAAAATATAGAGTTTGGGATATACTCACCATATAAGACTACCCCTCTTCCAACACACATACGGTAAAAATTAAAAAAAAATCAGATTTGATTTCAATATGGTAATTTTAATTCAAATACTTATGACATGCAGGAACTCAGGTACTTAGCAGGAAAAATGTCACTTATAAACATAAAGCTGTTTATCATCATACATGTATAATAAAACAGTGCAAGTGGATTAAACTTTTCCTAATTCACTGTAAAGCTGAAAGGAAGAATAATATAATAAACCCATGGGAACTGCCATGCTGTTTGTTTTCTAAGCTGTCAACCAAACTGGAACTTATAATGATAGGAGGAAGATAACAAATAATAGAGAGAGAGCAAGTTAGGCAAGTCCCTGTTAGCAACGCCCATCATAACTGCAGGCTATGGTATTTTTACAGGTTTTGCTGGCATGACAGTTTCCCTTTAAAAGCCTTCAAAATCCTCCTGTTCGTCATCTGATATCATAAGTACATCAATGACATCTTGTGATACATTTGTAAGGCAGTTATTGTATGGATCAAATTCTGTATCAGATGGTGTGGTATCAGCTTCGGCTTCCTTTTCATCTTGCCACAAGTAGTCGTCCTCCATACCATCTAATGAATTTGATATGCCACACTTTTTGAAAGACTTGATTACTGTTTCTGCATCAATATCATTCCAGGCTTTTATGACAAACTTGCACAAAACATCCAACTGTGGAGCACGCATGTTTCCTCCTTTTATGAAAGACTTTTCGCCGCTAACCATCCATTCATTCCACTGTTCTCAAATGCGATCTTTAAATGGCTTGTTTAGACATGCATCCAGTGGCTGTACCAACAATGTCAATCCTGCAGGAATAAGTGCAACATGTGTGTTTAGTCTTGCAAGCCTTTGTTTGGTGCTGGGAGTTAAATGAGCCCTGAACATATCCCACACCAGTAGACTACTTTTTTGAATAAGTCCACCTGGTTGCCTGCTTCATACATTATCAAGCCATAGCTTTACCCCTTTCTCATCCATCCAGCCATTTTCATTCACATGTACAAACAACCAACAGGGAACTTGAGTTTTGGCATTGTTTTTCTTTTAAAAATAATCATTGGTCTCAGTTTGGAGCCATCAGCTGTGCATCCTAACACCACTGTAAAACTGGACATCTCATGCCCCGTTGTTCTAAATAAAATTATTTTTTCACCTTTTGAAGAACAGTTTTATTTCCAACCATATCAAAATTAATTGGCGCTTCATCCATATTTCCAATACTACTTAACGGATAGCTATGTTTAGTGTGCTGTTGTATTACGTGTCGATGGAAACTGTTTACTTTTCTATCAAGATCAGCAGGTAATTTTTGGGCAATTTTCGTCTTTTGCCTCAGTACCATATTATGCCTTGCCATGAATCTAGCACACCAGGATACAGTGGCCTTAAAGCTGTTGCTGTGATCTGGGTTAGATTTGGCCCACTGGAGTGCAAACAAACGTATTTGATTTCATGTCCCTACATAACCACTTTGGCGATGCTCATTCACCATGTCTGCTACATGTTTTTCAAGTTCTGGCCAATGTGAGGCGCCTCTTTTTAATTCACACTTACCCCTTAGCATACTCTTTAATGCTTTTTCACTTGCTTTCCAGTCCAAACCATCTTTTCTGTTACTCCATATTGTCTTGCAGCAGCGCAGTTATTATGCTCCATGGCAAAGTTTACAACTTTAAGTATAAAACTGAGTTCATTTTTCTTTCTTCTAGCTGGTAGTGCAATGATGGGGTTTTCACTGCTGGACATTTGTATACTGTACTGTATGTACTGGTCCTATACTGTATGAACTTGTACAAATACTGGTGATATACTGTATGTGGTATCCAGTATACAACAACCAGCCAATGTACCTTACTGGTGATTGGCTGGTTGTTGTATACAAATCCTGCTTGGATTGGTCAGCTCTCCCTGCGTGCCCAGCCCTCCCTGTCCCCAAGACAATCAGAGCGCATCCATCTGGCCTGCCCTTGTACCTATTACCGTTACCTCCAGAGTGCACTGTGCCCAGAAAAACATGCCTCTTTCACCCATCTGGCCCGCTCTTGTATCTCTGCCTCTCGCCTCTCTCGCTCCTGAGGACTACACAGTGACGAGGTGAGGGGCGCAGTGAAGTGGCACAGGCACGCATGTGTGAGGTCTGAGAGGCAGAGAAGGAGGTAATAAGATACAAGGGTGGGCCAGATGGGTTAAAGAGGTGTGTTTTTCTGGGCACAGCACCGCTTTCTCACTGCTTTCCATACCCCGGGATGCCTGCAGCTTGCTTCACCTTCCCCGTAAGGTTCCCCCTCACCTCTTCATCGGGACTGCTCCCCCCACCATACGCGCCGACTGCAGAGTGCTCCGCACCCGCCGTATAAGATGTCACTGGCATATAAGACGACCCCCGACTTTTCTGAAGATTTTCAGGGGTTAAAAAGTCATCTTATACACCATAAAATATGGTAATTAATTACAAAAGGAGCTCCAACAAAGTATTGACTAAAGAATTAAATATTTTTTAATAGTCACTAGAAACTCAACCTCTCATCTTTCCTGGCACTGCAGCTTTCTGCTTAGTCCTGTGATGACTTTTTCATTTTCTCAAGTTCCAATCTTCTTTTCTGACTTCAGTCTTTGACATCACTGATTCTGACTAAAGGCCCCGTCTCACTAAGCGATCTCGGTAGCGAGATCGCTGCTGAGTCACAACTTTTGTGACGTAACAGCGATCTCACCAGTGAGATCGCTGTGTGTGACAGCGATCAGCGAGCGGCCCCCCTGCCGGTATCGCTGATCGCTGGAAGAAACCTCTGGACATTTCTTTGGTCGCTGGTCTCCCGCTGGCCAGCACGCATCGCTGTGTGTGACAGGCGGGAGACCAGCAATCAGCTGTAAAAAATAATAAAAAAAATAAAAAATATAGTTATTCTCACCTTCCGACGTCCTGTTCAATCATCTTGCCTCTCTCCACGCTCCGGCCCCAGTGATCCTTTGCATGAATGACCGTGAGATGTCACGGTCTCGAGGGATAACAAAGTCTCGCGGTCATTCATGCAAAGGATCACTGGGACCGGAGCGTGGAGAGAGGCCGGATGGCTGAACAGGACGTCGGAAGGTGAGAATAACTATATTTTTAATTTTTTTTATTATTTTTTACAGCGATGGCCAGCGATGCCGCACGCTCGGCATCGCTGTGCTGATCGCTGGTGAAGCTGTCTGTGTGACAGCTCACCAGCGATCACATAGCGACTTACCAGCGATCCTGACACCTTGATATCGGTGTCGGGATCGCTGGTAAGTCACTTAGTGTGACGGGGCCTTTAGCCTCAAGTGATATCGCGAAGTCATGGCTTAGTGAGTGCTGGAGTCACAAAAGAAAGAAAAATATTGAAAATGCAAGAGAAGGCTGAAGTTGGAGGAAGGAAGCAAGTCAGTGGAGGACCAGGTGGAGAGCTAATGCTGGTGAGGGGTGAGGTTCTGGTAATATTAATACATTTTATTTTTAACCCTTTGTTTATTATGCTCTGGGGTCTGGAAATACTTCATAGCAAAATAAATTTGACTTGTTGAGAATACATTTCACGTGAATCAAATTTCCTGGCCAAATTCAAGCAAATCTTAGCTTAAAATGTATTTTAGGACTAAATTTCAATTTAATCAATCTTGCTGTCAGTAATGTTCACTATTGACATATTTAGGTACATAAAGAACTTTACAAAGTGAGGCACAAACATTTTTGATGTGGTTTTGGTGAGATTTTTGTTCAACATTGCTTACATTTAATTTTTCAGTTAAAATCCAAAGGGAAAAAAATGCAGTTCCAACATTTAAATATTTGTCTTATTGTGGCCATATTTGTGTTCCATGATCATATTTAAGTCCAAAAAGTGACCAGTATCTGAATTATGGCAATTGTTTTGCTGTTTTTTCCCACCGTCAGAAAATTCTATTAGCCTACTTAAACATCCGAATATCACTTGATAACCAGGTTCATCCCTCTTATACAGTGATAGATATTGCCTGAAGTAATTAGTATTACATGGTAAATCAATACAAAACTTGTGCTGTTGCTTATCTTACATAAGAGAAGGGATTATCCTATTTATCTACTCCTGTGAAACCTGGTGTGTGCCTTTTTTTCTCGGTGCTTTAATAAAGAGATTCCTGCTCCCTTTGAACATCATGACGCTATGACTGGGCCAAACCGTTGGAAATTGCCTGTTGCAACTCATCACATCTGCAGGAGGGATATAATTATTGATAAAATTGCAGATAGCTTTAGAATTTCAACCTGAAAAATCAATACGACTTCACTGAGGTGGATGAATTTGAATTTTGCTCAATAGTGTTATAATTCGTAATTATCAATGAAGTATTATTTGCTGTATTGGTTAATATTTTATGGATAAAATCTCTTCTTGATAGGTTATCAAACTATTTCCATAATTGAAAGTTTTTTTTTACAATTAATCAGTGATCTATAGTTTATAATTGTATACATTTTACCTGTTGTACATTCATATTAAGGACATGTTTTGTAGGATATAGAGGCAGGGGTATATATAGAAATCTTGGGGCCTCACAGCAGAAGTTCTAATTGGAACTCCCCCACAAAAAATGTTAAGTGTGGTCACAGGAGATCATATCTCACAACTTTGCAGCACTTGCAAAGTACTTTTTCCCTATTGAAGCCTCAAGAATGCGCTTTCATTGCTCCCATATATTATGATGCCAACAAAAATGCCCCTAAAATGCATTATGATGCCCACATTGAATTCCTCCACAGTACACTCCAAAAGCACAGTATGATGACAATACTGTACACCTGCTGCAAAGTATGGTGATTCCAACACACTATGATGCCTCAACTGTGATCTCAAAACAGCCCTCCTCACAATATGATTGCCCCCACATAGCTCTCTATACAGTATAATCACCCTCCATACAGTAAAGTGGCCCTCACACCCATCTACACAGTATGATGACCCCAGCACAACCCTCCACACTGTACAATGGTCATCACTAGAACTCCAAACAGCATAGTGGACCCCACACAATTGGTATTGGTGTCATCAATGTTTTGTGTCAGTGTGTCCGTGTTTACCAGTGTTTTTCATGGATGCATAAATAAATTACAAAGCTTCTCCTATATTTTCCAATGTTAAATACGGACAGCACATGTATTGGATACTTCTGTCTTCCATGTGCTGTATGTGTTTTTCAATCATGGGGCTCGTCCACCGGACCTATTGTATCGGACAAGTACTATCTGTGATATTCACTAATAGTACTCGTACCTATAAAATTCAATGTGGCAGATGGCCAATTTTCACAGACTAACAGAATGTAGAAGGTGCAAAAAAAATGGATTCCACTCTGATCAAAATCTGATCAAAGTTTACCAATCGCATTAATTTATTTTACATTTTGATAGAGAATTTCTGATGGCAGTGATGACAAATATGTGTAATAATTTGTTATGGTTTTATTTTGAATGGGCCAACAGGGGGGTGATTTGAACTTTTAGATTTTTTAATTTTTTAAATATTTTTTTAAAACATTTTTTTCTACTTTTTACTTGCTTCAATAATACCCTTATTAGACTTGAAGCTACGACCTTCCAATAGCAGATCTTCAGGCCTGGTATGTATAGCAGAAATCTCATCTCCTATGAATGCCTGATATGGACAGGCGTTCCAAGGAGATCTGCAGACCTCCGGTCATTATGCCATCATATCAGCACCCTGCCATCATGTGACAGGGGCCCGTATTCACATGGTTTGTGACGCACATTCGGTTTTAGAAAGTTAAATGCCGCTGTCAGAGATTGACAATGTCCTTTAACATGTTAACAGCCATGGGTGGATTGAAATTCCACCCATGACTGTTAGGGGCACATAGAAGCTGATCAAATCAACTGTTATGTGCCAGGAAAGATGCAGGCTTAGCTCCCTGGAATCCGCATCAAAGGCAGGGACACAACCTACTGTCCTAATTATCGCTATTGTCACCCATGAAGGTTAAGTAAATAATGTGGAATATCGGCTGAAAAAATGAAAAATGAATCAAGTGACACAGTTTTTTTGTATAGAACACTCACGTTAAATGCAAAAGAGCAAATGATAAACAATAATTTAAAACAAAAAACAATGGGAGGGAGACAGAGAAAAGCTAAAGCTTGCTGTGACAAAGATATTGGCACCCTTTACATAAAATTAATATGGAAACACATTTTGACTCGCCTGTGATATATCAGAAATGAGAATCCCCTATGATTATTTGTCAGTGTCCATGTGACATGAATTAGCCAATGAATGATGACTTTAGTGTTTTAAAAAGCCACATAGTAGGCTCTGTTACTTTGTCACAATGGTGAAGACAAAAGAGCTGTCTGAGCACATCGGAACTACTATTATTAGCAAATACTTCCCAAAGGGTATAAGGCCATCTCCAAAGACCTTTACATCTCAGTTTTAACAGTGTGCAAAGTTATTAAGAAGTTTGCCAAGCATTGGAATCATCAATAATCTCCCTGAATGTGGTGGAAAGTGGGAAATATACAAAAGATGTCTTTGAAGGTTGGTGCAAATGGTGGAAAAATCACTACGTCAAACATCCAAAAACCTACCAACATGGAACAGTCTGGGGTCATGGTTTGAACAAGTACAAAACACTGCACACTAAGCCAAGTAGAGCTTTATTGGTGAAGGCCAAGGAAGAAACTATTGCTGAAGAAAAGACATAAAAGGAAAGACTGATCTTTGCCAAAGAGTACCTTGACAAACCACAATCCTTCTGGGAAAATATTTTGTGGACAAATGAAACAAAAATAGAGCTTTTTGGCAATACAAACCAACAGGTTGCTTGCAGATGGCACAATGCAGCTTATAAGGAAAAGAACACCATACCAACAGTCAAGCATGGTGGAGGATCCCTAATGCTGTGGGGTTGCTTTGCTGCATCTGGTACTAGAGGCCTTGACTGTATAACAGGAATCATGAAATCAGAGAATTATCAAGAGATTTTAGGGCAAAATGTCCTAGCCTGTGTAAGAAAACTTAGAAGATCATGGGTCCTCCAGCAAGACAATGACCCAAAAGCACACATCCAAATGTACACAGGAATGGTTTGAAAAGAAAAAATGGACTGTATTAAAATGGTCATCAATGAGTACTGACCTCAATCCTATTGAAAATTTATTGGGTGAGCTGAAATCTGCCATTGGGAAGAAAAGCCCTACAAACATCCAAGAGCTTAAACAAGCTGCAAAGGAAGAGTGGGGCAAAAAATTGAGTAGTTCAAAAAGCTTATAAAGGGCTGCAAGAAACATTTGGAGGCTGTCATCTGTGCCAAAGGGTGTGCAACCAAGTTTTAACTAGGGGTGCCTTTATTGCTGTACATGCTGTTTATTCTGTTTCTTCTTTGAAATTTCAACATGTAAGTTGAAAAACAATGCTTTATTGTTGTATTACTTTGGATCACTAATTTAAAATTCCTAAGGATATAACTTTGGTACATTTACATATATTTCTGAAGATATTGTACAGTATATGAAAAAATGAAGGGGTGCCAATATTGTTGACCAGCACTGAGTGATGTACCTATACACCATAGGTTGTGAAGGAGTTAAAACAATAAATTCTATGCAGTGAATTAAAACTACATAGAGTTGGTTTATATTTTTGTAGCTGCTTCAAACCTGGTGAACACAGAAGAAACATTACATCTGAGTATATCTTTAATTTAATTTGTAGCAAGATGTTTTATATATTAATCACTTTACCCCCAAGGTGGTTTGCTCATTAATGACCAGGCCAATTTTTACAATTCTGACTAGTGTTACTTTAGGAGGTAATAACTCGGGAATGCTTCAACGGAGATCCCAATGATTGTTTTTTCGAGACATATTGTACTTTATGACAATGGTAAAATTTCTCTGTTATGACTTGCATTTATTTGTGAAAAAATAGAAATTTGGCAAAAATTTAGTAATGTTCAAAATTTGAATTCTTATGCCATTAAATCAGAGAGATATGTCACACAAAATAGTTAAATAACATTTCCCACATGTCTACTTTACATCAGCATAATTTTTTAAGAAAACTTTTTTGTCAGAACGATATAAGGGATAAAAGTTGACCAGAGATTTCTAATTTTTCCAACAGAATTTATAAAACCATTTTCTTAAGGACCAAAGTACATTTGAAGTCACTTTGAGGGATCTATACAACAAAAAATATCCAAAACTGACACCATTCTAAAAACTGCATCCCTCATGGCGCTGAAAACCACATTCAAGAAGTTTGTTAACTCTTCGGGCGCTTCACAGGAGTTTTGGGAATGTGGAAAAAAAATTAACATTTACATTTTTTTACACAGAAAATGTTACTTTAGACCCAATTTTTTATTTTTGCAAGGGTAAAAGGAAAAAAAATGGACCCTAAAATTTGCTTTCAAATTTCTCCTGAACATACCGATACCCCATATGTGAGGGAAAACCACTGTATGGGTGCATGGCACAGCTCGGAAAGGGAGAAGCACCTCTTGACTTTTTCAATGCAAAATTTACTAGAACAATTAGTGAACACCATGTCATGTTTGGAAAGATCCTGATGAGAGATGAGCGAATGTGTTTGGTTTTTGTGTCCAAATATGATTTTGACATATTTGAGCCATATTCAAACACTATTCGTGCCAAATGTATGTTTAATGATCAGTTCCGAACATATTCGGTAATTTCTACTCCCATTGACTCTAATGACATTTGGCTGTGTTTGACGAATATTGCAAAAACAATATTCAATGCCGATTGTATTCGGAACCGAATTCGAACAAATTTGCTCATCTCTAATCCTGATGTGCCTAAACAGTGAAAATACCCCACAAGTGACACCATTTTGGAAACTAGACCCCTCAGGTAACATATCTAGATGTATGATGAGCACATTCAACCCCCAGGTGCTTCAAAGAAGTTTAGAACATTGTGCAGTGCAAATAAAAAAAAATCATGTTTTCCCCATAAAAATGTTTTTTAGCCCCAAATTTTGCATTTTTCTAAAGGTAACAGGAGAAATTGCACTATAGAATTTGTTGTGGAATTTCTCCTGAGTATGCTAATGCCACATATGTAGGAGAAAACTACTGTTTGGATGCACAGCAGGCTTGGAAGGGAAGGAAGGAGCATCATTTGACTTTTTGAATGTAAGATTTGCTGGAATTATTAGCAGATGCCATGTCCCATTTGGAGAGCCCCTAATGTGCCTAAACAGTGGAAACCCCGGACAAGTGACCACATTTTGGAAACTAGACCCCTCAAGGAATATATGTAGATGTGTGGTGAGCACATTGAACCCCCAGGTGCTTCACAGAAGTTTATAATGCTGAGCCATGAAAATAAAAAAATCAAAATTTCCCCACAGAAATGTTATTTTAGCCATTTTACATGTTAACCATTAAAATGTTGTTTTAGCCACAAGTTTTTATATTTTTTAAGGGCTAATAGAAATGTTTACAACAAACTGAGGTCCATTTTTTTCTAAGTGCACAAATAGCCTACATTTAATCAGGAAATACTTTTCAGGCACAGTGCAAAGCTCAGAAGAGAAGGAGCACCATATTATAGTGCAGATTTTACTGTTATAGTTTGTGAGTGCCATTACCCACTGGGAGGGCCCCTGAGGTGCCAAAACAGCAAAACTCCCCTTAAGTGACCCCATTTTACAAACTACACCTCTCAACGAATTCATCTAGGGGTATAGTGATCATATTGACTTCATGGGTGTGTCACAGAATTTTATACCATCATACCATTATGTGGTGAAGAAAAAATAATTACATTTTTAACACAAAAGTCTTGTTTTAGCCCAAGATTTTACAGTTTCACACATGAAGTGGGAAAAAATGGGATCAAAATTTGTCCCACAATTTCTACTGATTGTGGCAATGACCATATGTGGCTGTACAGTAATGCTTAGCTACATGGCAAGAGTCGGGAGGGAAGGAGCTCTGTTTGTCTCTTGGAGTGCAGATTTTCCTAGAATAGTTTGCGGACACAATATATAGAGCCCCTACATACTTGAAGAGCAGAATCCCTCCCTCAAGTGACCATGTTTGAAATTATACCCCTTTGAGAATTTATCTAGAGGTGTAGTGATGATTTTGACTCCATGGGTGTTTTCCAGAAACAAGCAGCAATAGAGGTTGCTGAGTGAAAATTGCAGACTGCCATTGTAGTGACCAGTACTATGTAGTGACAAGTACATTGTAGTGACCAGTATGCTATGCTCAGCGCATTCTTCTAGAGAAATGCACCCTTAAATTAGGTGGGCTCTAATCGCTACAGAAATGCCAAACATGTGGATCTCAGAAGGGAGGGGGGTATTTGGATTTGGGAGAGCAGAATTTGCTAAATTTCTTTTGCAGGATGAGGAGCCATTTTGCTTTTCCAGAGCCTTTTTACTAATAGAGTAACGTGAAAGATCCCTATATTTACACTAAAAGATTACCGACCTGAGTGAGGACTTGTTATTTTTGTTGATTGAGCTGAAACTTTTATTGGTAACATTTTGCATAAAGTTTGGAATCACTTTTATCTGGCCCTCTACTCTGAGCACTTACATTGGTGTTTCAATCTAAATCTTTGAGTGACGTGATTCAGATGAAACCCCAGAGGGATTCATTCACTATAATGAGGCAGCAGAGTTTCTCTGGACTCTGTCTGGCATCTGTTCAGTGGTGTCCTTCTTTTTATGAATGCATAAAACTGTGGCCAATTGTACTTTTATGCAATCCTAAAAAGATGGAAACTGCCGGATTATAGGCCAGACGGCATCCACAGTGCCTCCATCCACCTCATTATAGGGAATCTTCTGCTGGGGGTTCCATCTGAATCATATTTTTCAGAGATTTACATGGAAACTCAGATGTAAGTGCTCAGAAAGGATAAATGTGTGCTGAGCCTTACTGTGATCTTTAGGAGGCAGAATTAACAAATCAACAGCAGGTGAAGAATTGGTTTTATTTATTTTTTACACTGTTCTTTGTGTTGTATAAGTGATTAGATGACTATTCTTCATGTCAGTGTGATTATAGTTATATCAGATTTATATCAGGTTTCTATGTTTAGCTTCTGTCACACACACTAAAAGATACTTTTTATTGCAAAAACTCATCGCCATATTTAGCTATATTTTTCCATATTTCGGCTGACAGAGTCATGTGAGGGCTTATTTGTTGCGGGGCAAATTTATGCTTTATTGGTACCATTTTCAGGCACATGACTTTTTTTTATCGATTTCTATTCCGATTTATAGGAGGCAGAATAAACAAAACCAGCAATTCAGGAATGTTTTTTTTATGTCGTACCGCGTGTAATAAAATTTGATAAGGCAAATTTATTCTTCGGGTCAGTGTGATTACAGAAATACCAGAGTTATATCTTTTTTATGTTTTGGCACTTTTACACAATAAAAACTACTTTGTAGAAAAAACAATTAGTTTTACATTTCTTTACTCTGAGAGCTATAACTTTTTTATTTTTCTGCTGATGGAGTTGTATGGTGGCTTGTTTTTTTGCAGGACAAGATTTTGTTTTCAGTGGTACCACATTTATTTATGTTTGTCTTTTTATTGCGTTTTATTCCACTGTTTGTTTGGCAGTATGATGATAAAGCATTGTTTTTTGCCTTGTTTTTTTTATTTATCTTTTTACGGTGTTTACTAAAGGGGTTAATTAGTGGGACAGTTTTATAAGTTGTGATTTTTCAAAAAAGTATATTTTTACAACTTTTTTCACTTTTTTTTAACTTTTATTATACTTATTCCCGCTATGCTACTTTCACTTTCTGTAGACTGATCACAGTTATAAGGTATAGCAATGCAGGAACATTATTGCACCTCATAACCTGTCAGTACTGCAGACACAAGTTAGTTAGATCATGCACTGTAGCATTTAGGAAGTTAAAATTCTGGGAGCAGAGTGGGACTGCTCCTGGCACTGAGTGCTGTGTGTCAGCTGACAGAAACGGATGACCCCTGGTGGCAATCGCACTCGCACAGCCCCTGTGCGTGGGTGACCGCCATGACGTATCCATGTGTCCCAGGTCAGTAAGTACCAGGCCACAGGGATGTATGGATACATCTAATGTGTTAAAGGGTTTAATGTTTAAAATTATTTTTTTAATTACTTAAAAATTAATCAAGTTTTGAATCCTTTTATATCCTCCTATCTTCGATAATAATAAAAACAAATGTGATAACAATGTAAGTATGACTATTGAATTTTAGCTTAATAAAACACATCAAAGCAGTGACTTTAACAATTAGGATATTTCACCATTAGAATGTTTAGGTGCTTAGAAATTAATATTTGCTTGCTTTGAGTAAACTACTATTTTCCATAAATGTTCTATTGAATATTCAATTTCTATTTCTTGGTAAAGTAAGGCTTTTTATATAATTTCTTTGCATTTAATTCTATAAAAGTTAATATCCAAATAAGGTGTGTCAAGGAAAAGAGTGAGGTTCCAGAGTGCTATCCTTTAGCTACACTGCGTTCTTTGCTGAGGGATGTGGGGCCTTGGCCTAATAAGCATAATCTCATTACACTGCAAATAAAAGTTTCCTATTTATCTGCAGATTTCAAATGAATCTAATAAGGCTTATGATACAGTCACCCAATACCCTAATCATATTTCTGCCTATCTAAAAGCAATCAGTAATTGTGTTATAGCAGAACGTGCTGACAATACCTCTGACACAGAAAGGAGAATGAGAGCCCAGCTGTACTAATTAAATTAAATGCTAGGCTGATGGAATACATTTGCTGAAGCTTGGAGAGTATGGGTGCAGAATTAATAAGCATTACAGCTTAGAGCGTGAGATGATATCATAATGGATGCAAGGTTTTGATGTGGAGAGGCTCATTCAGATTCAATGTACCATAATGTATGGATGTGACAGCTGCTTAGAGAGGTGCAGAACCTCAAATAAAGTGCATAAAAAACTTTTTTTTACTTTTCTATGTCTCCCATAGGAAAAATATATAATGTAGATCACCTGAAGTCTGTTTCTCCCTTTAAAAAATAAGTAAATAAAAAAATAAATCTCCTTTCTAAAATCTTTAAGTTTGATTCACATTGGATGGATTTGTGCTACATGCAGATTTAGATTCAGGTTGGCTGCAGACTTGCTGCAAATTTACCTTTTTCAATGCATAGGGTGAAATCTGCAGCAAGGATAAGGCTGGAGTCAGGCACAACGTATAAAAATACGGTCCATAATTTACGGTCATAATACGCAGAAATGGTCCCTACATAGTGATCCGTATGTCATCAATTGTCAGGGTGTGGCCGCGTATTTTGCCCATGTAGGCATCCGCAAGTAATTCGTATGTGATCCGTATACCATTTTTTTCTCGCAGGCTTGCAAAATGGACATATAATGGAGCCCAATGACAGGTTTTCAAACACAAACAAAAGAATAGATATAGACACATAGAATACATATATATATACATGTTATATAGATACATATATATATTATTATTATTTATTTATATAACACCATTGATTCCATGGTGCTGTACATGAGAAGGGGTTACATACAAATTACAGATATCACTTACAGTAAACAAACTAACAATGACAGACTGATACAGAGGGGAGAGAGGACCCTGCCCTTTCGGGCTTACATGCTACAGGATATATATATATTTATATTTCATATAGCTCTACATAGCCGAATAGCCGCTGAAACATTTGTCGGCTTCATTAAAATCATTCCAAAACCCGACATGAAATGACACATTGTTTACATACAGTAAACCATTTCATTTCATGGTTTTTTTTATATGTCTTTCACTAGTAATTAGATGAGGGTTTGTGTGTAAAATTTGGTAGGTGTAGATGTTAATTTATGGGGTTAATTTGTTGCAAAAAATTGCGTGGGCTCCCTCACTAATTTATCAACCACAGAGGTAAAACAGGTGAGTGAGGGCAGATTTTAATAGCCACGAGAGGGACCATTGTTTTTGGCCCCCCCAGCTACAAAAATCTGCCCCAGACACCCCAGAAAAGGCACATGTATAAGATGTGCCTTTTCTGGCACTTATCCTCTCTATTGCCATTGCCCTGTAGCGGTGGCTAAAGGGTTAATAACAAAGGGTTAATGTCACCATTCCATTGGAAGGTGACATTAAGCCGTTTAATAATGGAGAGGTGTCAATAAGACACCGATCCATTATTAACCCTAGACTATGAAAGGGTTAAAAAACACACAGACATTAATTAAAAAGTCTTTTAATGAAATAAAGACAAGTTTTTGACCAATTTTTATTACTCTGCTATTCCAAAATAAAATCATGACCTGCAAAAATAATAACATAAAAAAGCAACAATATCCTTACCTCTCCGCCATTCAGTCATGTCCCACGCTGTAATCCTTCACAAGGGGTTAAATAGTTTACAATGAGGACCGGTGCTAATGCGACCAGCCCCACGGTAAACTACTTCAGAATGAATTAGTTCAGCTCTGCGCAGCCTCACAGCCTGCCTGGAGATGAATTAATTAGCATGGGAAAGTTTCTGACTTTTTTCCCATGCGCATCAATTCACCTCAGGTCAGCCGGGGACTCCCGCTGATGTCACTGAGGCTGCGTGGAGACAACTGGCTGACCTGAGGTGAACTAATGAGCGTGGGAAAAAATGCAGAAACTTTCCCATGGTAATTAGTTAATCTCAGGGCAGCAAGGGAGGCTGCGCAGAGATGAAATAATTCATTCTGGCAGTGGTTTACATGGGGCTGGTCACATTAGCACCGGTCCCTGTGTAAACCACTTAACCATTTCTGATGGATTGCAGCGGGGGACCTGATTAAGCAGCGAAGAGGTAAGGATATGGTTGCTTTTTTGTTTTCTTTTTGTTACAGGTCAATAGTTTATTTATGGATTACCAGAGCAATAAATCTTGTAAAAAACTAGGTGTCTTTATTTCATTAAAATAATTTTTAATTAATGACTGTGTGTGTTTTCTAACCCTTTAATAGTCTAGGGGTAATAATGGATAAGTGTCTAATTGACACCTCTCCATTATTAGTTGGCTTAATGTCATCTTCTAGTTGCAAGATGACATTAACCCATTAATATTAACCCATTAGCCACCACTACAGGGCAATGGGAATAGAGAGGATAAGTGCCAGAAAAGGCGCCTCTTATAGATGTGCCTTTTCTGGGGTGTCTGGGGGCAGATTTTTGTAGCCGGGGGGGGGTCAAAAACAATGGTCTCTCTCAAGGTAATTAAAATCTGCCCTCACTCACCTGCTTTAACTCTCTGGTTGCGATTTTGCCGCAGGAGTCCACGCATTTTGTCCAAATAATTAACCCCTTAATTTAACACCTAGACATCCCAAATTTTACACACAAACCCTACTTTAATTATTTGTCAGGGACATATAAAAAAAAAGAAATGAAATGGCTTACTGTATGTAAACCATGAGTCATTTCATGTCGGGTTGGGGAATTATTTTAGAGAAGCCGCCAGTAATTGATTTTGCGGCTATTCTGCTATGTAGAACTGTATGAAATATATATATATATATATATA